>NC_134883.1:49399400-49426900 GCF_041734735.1 Babylonia areolata
AGTTGTAATTTGCGTTCTGCGATACCCCAGTCCACTCCCTCCCTCTTCCACCCCCCGCCCCCTCCCTCCTCCACTCAACTCCCATTCAAAACAGTAACCCACTGTCCACTATCTCTCTCCCCCCCGCCCCCGCCCCCCCTCCCCCCCCCAACCAACCCCCAGTATCCATCACCATTGTTGTCTTGGCACTAAGCTACTGTCCTGACATCACTGTCAGGTTACGTGTGGGGTGTCTTTTTTTTTTTTTTTTTTTTTACCACAGAACCCGTTTTCTTTTGGTATTTCCTGGTTCTCTCTCAGAGCTGTGTGTCAGCTGATGCTCGCCTTAACTCACTCAGTACGGCCAGTCCACTCTTCTCCTCTACACAGACCCCTCGGATGTCCAGTGGGTGTCTCAATGACCCAACCTTTAGCTTCCGTCATCAGAACTGTGGTATTCTTTGTCAACATTCACCTCTTCAGTGTAAGAGCCTTCCGCTGGTAATATTTTGATGGTGGTTATTGGGGTGAAACGCTATTAACGTCGTCTCTTTCGCCGTTCGTATGGAGAGAGTTAAGGTATGCGCTAACCCCCTCTCCCACCCCCAGCAACACGCTTTGGAAATAGACATTTATGTAGATTTGGGGGGGTCGTTGTACATTCCTAGAGGGTGTTTACGGTCCATGAGTACATGTTCTCTTTGGACTGCATATCTGTTTTTGTCGCTTCAACACGGACACGCCATCTTGTTTGGCCGGGCAGCTAGCAACTGAAGGATTTCCACCACCTCCAAAAAAAGGTGTAAATTTTCTTTTCAGTAGCCAGCTTCGATCGGAACGACTGGAAGTAAAGTTTCATACATTGCTTACATTGAGATTTAGTTGGCAACCACGCGTTTAATAAGGTTTCATGCAAAAGGCCCCAGGTCCTATCTGGAGCCATGGAGCTTTGCAGCGCAGCAGGGTTGGTGTCGGTCATGCAGTGTCTCTGAGCCCCTTCAAGAGGGGGCAGGACTGAAGAATGTGTTCCAACGGGCTGGACTGACACTGTGAAGAAGAAGAAGACGTAGAAGGCATATGCTTAACTCACTCAGTACGGCCAGCCCTCTCTTCTCCTCTACACAGACCCCTCGGATGTCCAGTGGGTGTCTGAATGACCCAACCTTTAGCTTCCGTCGTCAGAATAGTGGTTTTCTTTGTCAACATTTACCTCTTCAGTATAAGAGCCTTCCGAATGCAATATTTTGATGGTGGTAATTGGGGTGAAACGCTGTTAACGTCGTCTCTTTCGCCGTTCGTATGGAGAGAGTTAAACTTATGAGTGCTTTTCCTCAAGCGTCCAAGGGCAGCAGATCATCCAAGTCTAAGGCCTCTTCTCCTTTCTTTCCCTTTAACCCTTTCACCGCCATGGTCGCATTTCGGCACCAGCTATGTAAAGCACCCATGTCACTGAAATACAACTAGTTGATGGGCCTTTTGTGCATTAACCTAATGCTCTTAATTTTCAGTGGTAGGATTGGCCTTTCTTTTTCTACACATCACAGGGGACTCCCCAGCTATTCTTAGACACCATCTTTTCTGTCGTTCCTGCACAAGGTTAATTTGCACTCTAAACTGACTGGCGGTGAAAGGGTTAAAGCGGCTGTGGTGTGGCGTCCTGTGTCTGTGTGGGGAGAAGACAGTGTAAAAAAGATTCTGTCTCCTCCTCTGACCGATTTCAGACACCACTGAAGTCCACCAACTACCCCATTCTGCCAACGGCGCCTCATTTAACGTCAGTCAATCGCAGTTCTCACGCCGGGTCTCGGTAATGGCGCCTGGCGGGTAAAGGGTGGAGATTTTTCCGATCTCACAGTTCTAACATCTGTGTAGACCTGCTTGTGCCCAAACCCCATTCGTTTGTATACGCAAGCAGAGGATCAAATACGCACGTTACAGATCCCGTAATCCACGTCAGTATTCGGTGGGTTATGACTATGGCTGCCTACAAAGCGGGGTAGAAACGGTCATACACGTAAAAGCCCCCTCGTGTACATACGAGTGAACGTGGGAGTTGCAGCCCACGAACGAACGAAGAAGAAGATTTGAGATAATCGTCAAGGACGCCTTTCCAAAAACGGATGTACTGTGCATTGTTAAACACATTTGGCCTCTAGCGATGGGTCCAAATTTTAGAGCAGTCTCCTTTCAATATTTCAACTAGTCTGATTATTTAGTTTTCATTCAAATATGTTACTAGGCTGGATTAGTTTCAGTGGATATTTTAGTGAATGAATGTAAGTTTCAGTTTCAGTTTCAGTAGCTCATGGAGGCGTCACTGCGTTCGGACAAATCCATATACGCTACGCCACATCTGCCAAGCAGATGCCTGACCAGCAGCGTAACCCAACGCGCTTAGTCAGGCCTTGAGAAAAAAAAGTAGTAATAATAATAATGATAATAAAAATAGAATAAATAAATAAAAAGACAACAATTATGATAAATAAGCAAATAAATAAAATAAATGAATGAATGTAAGCGTTCATAGAAAGAACATACATTCCACCAGCCTCCTGTCCCTTATGTTATCCCTCACAAAGTCAGTATTCATCTTCTGGAGTTGCTGGATTACTGTGTTCTGGGTATTTGCGAGCAGTATCTAAAATATACAATCTTTGATCGGATTAATGACTTCAGTACCATTACACGACCAAGGAGTATCCTTGGTGGTTTTTTCAGCCATACACTGAACAGCTTTTTTAACTGCCTTAGATTTTCTTATATTCCTTTTTGTTGTGTCATTTACAGCATTGATAATAAACCATAGCCCAGTGATTTTGAAGTTTGGAAGATTCCAGTCCATTTCTAAACGTCCAAAGAACTTTCCACTGCTAATTCTTTTGCTGCCAAGGTACAATTGCATGTTTTACCCCAAACATACATCCAGATTCATTTAAAACTGTAAATAGCGTTCGTTTCAAATGATCTTCTGCCTCCATTTTTGATAAAGGGCATGTCTTCGGCCAGCTAAAAAAAAACAAAAAAAACCGCTGTGTAATCTGGTTCTGCTGTTATTAGCCCTATTATTTCTATGCTTTCAAGTATTTTGCATGCAAATTTTCTAGAAAACAGAATGAAAAGGTAGGGTCAGCGTGGTTCATCTTGGCATCATCATAGAGGTTGTTTTTTCTTCTTATGTTTTTAATCCGACACATTCAGAATTATCAGTGATGTAATATTGGCTAAGCATGGGTTCACTGGCATATATTTTCACCATAGCCGAATGGTGACACATTGTGCATGTAAAACCTACAAATGGAATCAAACGCTTTTTCGTAATCTATCAGAAACACAGTACTTGTTTATCGTTTATATTTTGGTGGATTCCATTCCGTTGCTGAAACGCGAGGAGAGGGCACTTAACCCATCTACACCTAGACAGCACTAGCTACACCCCTGTCCACAGTGCCACACACACTTCAGAGCCCGCACTGGGCTTATTAGTCATTACGGACCCACCCAGAGCGAAGCTCATGGTCATCTTCGCTTGCAAAGGACAGAAAACATATTTTGATGGATTTCGTTCCATTTTCGTTTCTGGCACATTTTCGAGTTTCAAATCCTTCCGAACGGGGTCATCCTTATGTTCACCCAGGTCTATGTTCCCTCAGTCTCTATGCCTCCCTTCAGTCAGGTCAAAGTTCCCCAAAGTCTTAAGTACCCCCAGGTGTATTTTCCTCTGAATTAACCTTTTTCTGGGTCTTTGTTCCCTGGGATTTGTGTTCCACCAGGTCTGTGTTTCCCCAGGTCACACACACACACACACACACACACACACACACACACACACACACACACACACACACACACACACACACACACACGCACGCACGCACGCACGCACACACACATACACACACGCACGCACGCACGCACGCACGCAGACACACACACACACATGACGAGCTAGTGAGAGACGGACAGACAGACAGAGAAACAGAGGGGTTGAGAGAGATAGAACTTTTCCCGCATCACACGTGAAGCCAATAAAATCATAAATAAAAACAACATCACGAAATTGTTAGAACTGTTTAATCATGAATGACTGGCTTTCATGTTTCGAAAATAACATCATATCACCTGAAAAAAAAGAAAGAAAGAAAGAAAGAAAAAGAAAACTCCTTAGGTTCACTCCTTTATATATATATATATATATATATTGTTTCTGTGTGCGTGTGTGTGTGTGTGTGTGTGCGCGCGCACACGTCCTATCAATAACAATGTGTTGAGTTGTTTTTTTTTGTGTTAGTTTGTTGTTGATTTTGAAGTTTGACACCTGTCCTAGAAAAGGTGCAGACCCATAAAGGCGGTTGATCAGCCCGATGTTCCGGAAGAAGCGGAACCGGAACCGGAAGCGGAAGAGGCGGCAGAGGGAGAAGGCATTGGGGTGGTTTGAGAAGAACACTGACAGGGAGGATTCTGCCGATCGGGCGCGGTGTTGCCAGGGGCACAGGCCAGATTGTGCTGGGCGGCAGCCTTGGGCAGCACGTCCTGGTTGCAGCACGCCTGGTGGATCGGATCGTAGGGCGTCTTGTGGCAGCACGCTTGGCGGGACGGGTCGTAGGGCGTTTTGTTGCAGCAGTACAGGTTAGCGTTGCCGTGATTCAGTCGCGTGTCCCCGTCACAGCAGATCTCCGTGTTGGCGTTCATCGGGTGCTTGTCGCAGCAGGTCATGTTAGGCGCTGGGACAGAGAGAGAGAGAGATTCAAAGATTCAAGATTCAAAAACTTTATTACTCAAGGATAAAGATTTTAGGCATCGCCCAGTCTTCCAATCTGTCCTTGTGACAACAATAACAATAACAACATTAACGATAACGACAAAAAAAAAAAAAAAAAAAAAAAAAAAAAAAATGTTAACACTGTTACATCCACTGCTACTAGAACGAAGAATGATCACCACCATCATCATTAACATCGTAAAAAGTAATAAAACGAACGCATTCATACATTCATATCCATACACATGCACACACTCTCTCCACCCAACACACACACACACACACACACACACACACACACACACACACACACACACACACATATATATATATATATATATATATATATATATATATATATATATATACTTATGCACATACAGAGACATGACCGAGGTGAGAAACATATAGCGGACATAAGGAAAATAGAGAAGCACAACTTTACCATTGCACATATACAAAAGTGGTTAATTTGCTGATGCAGATGTTACAGGTAATAACATCCAATTTACAGGCGAACAAGTAAGAACAAAGCACAAAGGTAAAATAAAATAAATTGACTGCATGTAGGTATAGATACAAACTTCACGGAAAAAAGCATGATTTTTGTATTTTTTAGTTGGTTATCTAAATTTAAAAAAAAAAGAAGAGAAAAAAAAGAAAAAAGAAAAAAAAAGCAAGCTTTGAGAGAGAGAGAGAGAGAGAGAGAGAGAGAGAGAGAGATAATCCTTTTGTCCCTTTGGGGGTGTGGAAGATACAACTACCTACAATGCATACTCTTTGAATCACAACTTCAGACCAACAGTGTCACCAAAACAAGTAACACACACACACACGCACACACACACACACACACACACACACACACACACACACACACACACACACACACAAAGCGTGCGTGTGTATAATGATGATTTGCAACAATTGAAACTTCAACATACTGGCAAGTACAAAAAGTGTTGGCAACGGGTGTTGGGTTAATTTGGGACAGAGAAAAAGCATTGGAGACGGGGGTTGGGTTAATTTGGGACAGAGGAAAAGTATTGGAGACGGGGGTTGGGTTAATTTGGGACAGAGGAAAAGTATTGGAGACGGGGGTTGGGTTAATTTGGGACAGAGGAAAAGCATTGGAGACGGGGATTGGGTTAATTTGGGACAGAGGAAAAGCATTGGAGACGGGGGTTGGGTTAATTTGGGACAATGAAGGGGTGTTGGAAATGGGTTAATTGATTAACTGATTAAGTTCCGTCTGCCTGTGTTGAGCACGCACCTTTGATTTTTTGTCTTCACTCATTCTTATGTTCGTTCTATTTATTTCAAAGATCCACTTTAGATTCCATCCTCCATGTGTCCACTCCCCCCCCCCCCTCCTCCCAACTCGCCTTTCAGCCCCCCCCCCCCTCCCTCTCCTCGCCTACCTTTTAACTCTTTCCATATGAACGGCGAAAGAGACGACGTTAACAGCGTTTCACCCCAATTACCACCATCAAAATATTGCAAGCGGAAGGCTCTTATACTGAAGAGGTGAATGCTGACAAAGAATACCACAATTCTGACGACGGAAGCTAAAGGTTGGGTCATTCGGACACCCACTGGACATCCGAGGGGTCTGTGTAGAGGAGAAGAGAGGACTGGCCGTACTGAGCGAGTTAAAGGGAGAGAGGAGAGAGCACGACGTCGTACTGAGTGAGTTAAATGATAACAATCAAATGTGAAAATCAATAATACTCACTGAGCCCCGCTCCCCGAACATTGCTCTGGCGTTAAGATTTGTCTCATGAAAACATTTTTTCACGTTCTTACTTTATGGATAAACCGTAGAGAATGGGAACGAACGTCTACAGATTTTCTGGACGAGTTGACACGGAATCAGGAGGGAGGATGAGGGGGAGGGGGGGGCGGGGGTTGGGGGGGGGGGGATCAGTATACTTTCTGCGGTTTTTTGTGTGTGTGTGTGTGTGTGTGTGTGTGTGTGTGTGTTCTTTTTGTTGCTGTTGTTATCCGCATGAATATTTTATGGTATGGAAGCCTATCCGAGGCTGTAAAACTAACTCCCGATGATTTAATGGTCAGTCAACAAAATGTCTGCAAATAGGTATAGCAATGTGTGTGTGTGTGTGTGTGTGTGTGTGAAGGGACATTTAAGATACAGTTTTTCCTCCTCTTCTTCCTCCTCCACCTCCTTCGCTTTGTGTGTGTGTGTGTGTGTGTGTGTGTGTTTCAGATTTCTCTGTCTCTGTCTGTCTGTCTCTCTGTCTCTGTCTCTCTCTGCATCTGTCTCTCTGTCTGTCTGTCTGTCTGTCTGTCTGTCTCTCTCTCTCTCTCTCTCTCTCTCTCTGTGCGCGTGCGTGTGTGTGTTCATTCTCTCTCTGTGTGTCTGTCTGTCTGTCTGTCTCTCTCTGTCTGTCTGTTTGTCTCTGTCTGTCTGTCTCTTTCTGTCTCTCTCTCTCTGTTTATCTGTCTCTTTCTGTCTATGTCTCTCTCTCTTTCTGTCTGTCTGTTTCTTTCTTTCTCTCTCTCTTTCTGTCTGTCTATCTCTCTCTCTCTGTCTGTCTCTCTCTGTGTCTGTTTCTCTCTGTCTGTCTGTCTGTCTGTCTGTCTGTCTGTCTCCGACTCGGTCTGTCTGTCTATCTCTCTCTCTCTGGCTCTGTCTATCTGTCTGTCTGTGTGTGTCTCTCTCTTTCTGTCTCTCTGTCTCTCTGTCTGTCTGTCTGTCTTTCTCTCTCTTTCTGTCTGTCTGTCTGTCCTCTCTCTGTCTCTGTCTCTATATATATATCTCTCTCTGTCTCCCCCCCCCCTTCCCCCCTTGCCTCACCTTTGGGGTAAGGGTCTCCGTTGCAGCACAGGGTGGTCTGCCGGTCCACCAGCAGCTTCCCGCAGCACGCCCACCCCTTGGGCTCGGGGCAGGGGTAGGGAACCCCGTCACAGCAGAACGCCTTGCCCATGGCGCTGTAGGAAGTGCCCCAGCACGTCCCGTGGCCCTGCGCCCCGCACGCGCCGCCCATGGCTGCGTGTCCTGACAGATGACGGTGGTAATGGGGATAAGAATCATCATTTTCATTACCATCATCGTCGTTGTCGTTGTCGCTATCATCGTTATCGTCATCGTCGTCGTCATAATCATTATTATCATCATCGTCGTCGTCATCGTCATAATCATCATCGTCGTCGTCATCATCATTATTATCATCGTCGTCGTCGTCATTATCATCATCGTCGTCGTCGTCATTATCATCATCGTCGTCATCATCATTATCATCATCGTCATTGTCATCATCGTCGTCGTCATCATTATCATCATCATCATCGTCGTCGTCGTCATTATCATCATCGTCGTCGTCATCATCATCGTTATCATCATCATCATTGTCGTCGTCATCATCATCATCATCATCATCATTATCAGATAATGTGGCTATTCTTCACGTATGTGCTGTGTTGTGCAGATGCAGTTTGTTCGTTTTATGTCAGATAATCATTCAGATTTTAATGTCTTTTGATAGTGGTGTTTTGCTGTTGTTGCTTTTGTTGTTATTATTATTATTATTGGTGATTTTTCTTTATTTTTAGTTTCCTTTTTTTTCCCTCTGTCCTCGTCTTTTTCTCTATGCGTTACGAAATAGCAATACCCTTGTTAGCTATGACTGAATGGTGTCTTTCTCTATGCGTTACGAAATAGCAATACCCTTGTCTGTTAGCTATGACTGAATGGTGTCTTTCTCTGTGTGTTACGAAATAGCAATACCATTGTCTGTTAGCTATGACTGAAGTGCAGTTATTTGATAGTGTGTTAATGGTGTCTTTCTCTGTGTGTTACGAAATAGCAATACCATTGTCTGTTAGCTATGACTTAAGTTCACTGCAGTTATTTGATAGTGTGTTAATGGTGTCTTTCTCTATGTGTTACGAAACAGCAATACCCTTGTCTGTTAGCTATGACTTAAGTCCACTGCAGTTATTTGATAGTGTGTTAATGGTGTCTTTCTCTGTGTGTTACGAAATAGCAATACCATTGTCTGTTAGCTATGACTGAAGTGCAGTTATTTGATAGTGTGTTAATGGTGTCTTTCTCTGTGCGTTACGAAACAGCAATACCCTTGTCTGTTAGCTATGACTTAAGTTCACTGCAGTTATTTGATAGTGTGTTCGTGGTGTCTTTCTTCTACAGCGATGTGTGTGGAATATCCAAGACAGAACCGATGGAGACAACAAAAGAATCAATAATGATGTTTCATTAAGAGAAAATAATAAAATAATAACCTTCGATACAAGAGAATAACAATAATTATAATGAATAACAATGATGATGGTGGGGAGGAGGAGAAGAAGAAGATGATGATGATGAATAAGACGAAATAACATAATAACATTGCAGACGACCCTGACGCGGGGGTTGATCCTCAAATTACCCAAATGTTAAGTACTCCCCGTCTTCTGAAAACCTTCCTGTAGTTCCCTGTCCAATCCAGAATTTCATTCACACTCTCTTTTAGTGAGCTTCGCATCTGCCGGTGGTCCTGGCGGCTCTGGCCTTGAATACCTGTCTGGCATTCTTTGTATCCACGCCCCACTTGGCACTCTCCATTCTTCTTACAATCACATTCTCTGTGTTCCGCCTGTCAGAAGAAATCCCAAAGACCGGTGTACTCATTCCTTTCAGGAACTTGGCAGAGCAGGGATAAGGGATTCGAAACAACTGACATTTTGGCGAAACTAATCGATATCGTTCACATTACGTAAAATGCCTAAACGTTCGTTTTTGGTATGGAAATAGATTATAGTTTCAGCAAGGTATAGAGTTGATCGTTTAATATAGATACCAACTATTCTGAACATGGAATGGAATGCATGTTCTGAAGAAAATAATGTATGACGACACCAACGAAAAACGAGAATCTAAGGTTTATATATGGCGACACCGACAAAAAAAAAAAAAAGAAGAAAAGAATATATTGTTATATTCAATGAATTGTTTAAACACATATACTTGGTGTTTGTAGTAGCTCCATGCTACGTCTCTCCACATGCCATATATCCACTATCATTTCCCCATAGCCTTTATTCCGTTTTTTTTCGCTGGGACAGGAGGTTTTTTGTTGGTTTGTTGTTGGTTTCTTGGCAGTGGAAAGACCTTGACTTCACGACTTACCAGACATGGTGTAGCATATATGGACTGGTCCGCACGCGGTGATGTCTCATTGAACTGGAAGCTGAACGAACGGAGTATATAAGTTCTATCGCCCAACGAAGAAGCACCACTCCGCATCAAAACATCAACCAATCAGCGCACAGGACACTTAAAGTCAAGGTCAAAGATCCCTAACACGTTACGACCATCGGGACAGTGAGTTCATATCCAACAGGACTCAGTATAGGAAGGCGGGGCCCAGTCCTCTCCTTCCGCCGTTTTAACTCACTCAGTACGGCCAGTCCTCTCTTCTCCTCTACACAGACCCCTCGGATGTCCAGTGGGTGTCTGAATGACCCAACCTTTAGCTTTCGTCATCAGAATTGTGGTATTCTTTGTCAACATTCACCTCTTCAGTATAAGAGCCTTCCGCTTGCAATATTTTGATGATGGTAATTGGGGTGAAACGCTGTTAACGTCGTCTCTTTCGCCGTTCGTATGGAGAGAGTTAATCCTCCCCAGGAGAAGTCAAGCATCCGTTTACACCTGGTTGGAGTGAATAAAATCGGGGATAAAAAACAACAACAGCTTTTCCCCAAGGAAACAAACACCATGTCATTCCGAAACGGGGGCCTGGAACCCTGATCACTGGTGAACACTGGATCAGACATCTAACGCCTAACTGACTCTGCGACAACCCCCACCCCGCTCCCTTTATCCTGGGAGGGTATTTGTATTTGTATTTCTTTTTTTTTTCTTAATATAATCACAACAGATTTCTCTGTGTGAAATTCGGGCTGCTGTCCCCAGGGAGAGCGCGTCGCTATACTACAGCGCCACCCTTTTTTGGGGGGTATTTTTTCCTGCGTGCAGTTTTATTTGTTTTTCCTATCGAAGTAGATTTTTCTACAGAATTTTGCCAGGAACAACCCTTTTGTTGCCGTGGGTTCTTTCACGTGCACTAAGTGCATGCTGCACACGGGACCTCGGTTTATCGTCTCATCCGAATGACTAGCGTCCAGACCACGTGCTGGATATCAACAAACTCATGTCCTTAGCTGAGGGCTCCAACTCTCGTCTTCCGCGTCGGTGACAGGCATGCTACAGCTCTCCCCCTGGGACAGGATTCTGTTTTTGTCAACAACAACTGATGATGATGGCAGTTTCTTCGTATTCGAAGATCACTGGGAAGGTCTAGTCCGGGTGAGGCAAGCCTTCCCGCCTGCGCTGCGAAGATTTAAAGTGAAGACCAGTGCGCGCAAACCAATCCCACTCTTTAGGCCAAGCATCCTTCCACAGGGCTCAGCGAGCTAAGACGTCAATGGCGACCACAAGGCTGTAGACAGATTGCCTGTGACAGCTAACGGGCTCTGTCTGCCCGGGTTTTAAAATCAGAGATATTCCTTCTCTCAGGCAGATTTACAACCAGGGTTGAAGGCTCAGCCCGCCCGCCCAGATATACCGCCGGGAACTCGGTCGCGCCATGACATAGCAAACTTAGTGGAAACAGGGGCACCGTGTGAAGGTGTTGCTAAGGGCACAGTAATGTAGGAGAGGCCATGCAATAACCTTGCTGACCAGCAAGCTAGACAGTGGCTACGCGGCGGTCACTACACCTGGGAAGGAGAGGGTTAGTCACTATCACTTCCCTTAGTGAGCGGGACGTCCGGCACCAGACCTCACTACCCCCCAACAACAACTACTACTACAACAAAAGAAAGAAAGAAAGGGGGTGGGGTGGGGGGGGACCACGATGAATCAACGCGAAACGTTTTTACCTGAGTACATCATGGCACGTGTGTGTCCAAGGCTGCAGGCACAGAAGACGCTGAAGACGAGGACGTGAAGCATCATGACCGCCTGTCCTCCACTCGACCTGTGGCTGGTGGTGTTGCCTTACGTGTGTGTGGTGGGGGATCTGAGCAGCCAGCTTGCAGCACGGTCCCTTTTGCCTCAACGGTGGTCTCGTGTCTGCCTACTCTTCTGCTCTTCCCCACTTCGGGGGTTTTGTGTAGATGAGCGTTTCCTGTTGGTATCGTGAACAACACCCCCCTACCCCCCGCCCCCCCCGCACCTCCACCTCCAGGAAGCGCAAAACGACATTTCAAGGCTAGATCATGATTACTCATTGATCAAATTCTATGTCTCTGTCTGTCTCTGCCTCTGTCTCTCTCTGTCTCTCTCCCTCTCTCTGTCTGTGTGTCTATCTCTCCTTCTATAAAATCTATGATCTAGCTGTCTGTGTATCAATCAAACACCAGAGACACACGTTACGTCAAAGGATCCATCTCCTCTTCTGGAGGCTCAATTATAGAATCCCCAGCATACAGCGTTCGTGTCTGACACATGCCAGGTTTGACTGACAGTGGGGGGGACAGAGGAAAGACGGAAGAGAGTTCCTGTCAGTGAGCCCGGTCACCCTGCTCTCATTCAGCTAGAACTGAAATTGACAGCATTGTGCTCCATCCCCCTTTTCTCTTTTCTTTTTCTCCGCCCTTTTAAAAACAAAATTATTTGTGTGTGTGTGTGTGTGTGTGTGTGTGTGTGTGTGTGTGTGTGTGTGTTATTATGTGCCATTGACAAACGACGCTGTCAAAAAGAGATTTGATGAACGTTTCTTTGCCTCCGGGCATTGGAATGTAAGAAAGGGATCGACAGAACAAAAAAAAAAACAGAGATGGCACCCTCCACACCCACCGCCCCTCTCCAACCTCACCCCACCCACCCACCCACTCACCCCTTTCCACTCCTGGTGAAGAAGTACGGGAAGGGACAGAACTCTCCTCGGGCCGTATTCAAGAAGCACATTGGTTCGAACCCCGTACATGCCAGTATAAGTATTATCTCCCCTCTCCACAAGAACTTGGGTGGTGGTCTGAACGCTGGTCAATCGGATGAGAAGATAAACCGAGGTCCTGTGTGCAGCATGCACTTGAGCGCACGTAAAATAACCCACGGCACCGAAGTGTTGTCCCTGGCAAAATTCTGAAAAATGAAGATAACCACTTTGACAGGAAAACAAATACACTTGCAGACAGAACGAAAGGAAAAAGGATTGGGAGGGGTGGGGGGGTGGGAGGGGGGGAGGGCACCTGCATTGTAGCGACGTGTTCTCCGTGAGGAGAGCAGCCCCAATTTCTCACAGAGGAATCTGTTGTGGCAAAAAGTAACACAATACAGTACAGTACAATGCATTGCAATACAATACAGTACGTTACAATACAATGCAATGCAACGCAATACAATGCAATACAATGTGCTACAATGCAATACAATGCAATGCAATACATTACAATACAATGCAATACAATACACTGCAATGCAATACATTACAATACAATGCAATACAATACGCAACAATACAGTGCAATACAATACAATGCAATGCAATACAATGCAATACAATGCAATACAATACAATACAATACAGTACAGTACAATACAATACAACACAGAAGTGCACAGGGATCGACCATAGGACTGTTGTTATTGTTTTTGTTTTGTGTTTGTGGTTTTTCGTTCGTTTTGGTTGGTGTTTATTTTCCAAGAGGCAAACTAGACACGAGTTTTCATCTGATCCTCGGAAGTTCTGCCGTCATCATCAGTTCTGTCAATGTCACGTGGCAAGTCAGCGATCTTCCTTTCTCTCAGCGTTCTGAACAAAGACAGGGTAACGCGCAGCCTGGTGCGGGACTCACAAAAAGTCACCCCACAACCCATGAACAGTTGGTAATCGTCCTGGCTGGATGTCCACGAAGAGTTGTATCGTACGACGGGCGAGACGGGCGCAATAGCCAAGTGGTTAAAGCGTTGGACTTTTAATCTGAGGGTCCCGGATTCGAATCACGGTGATGGCGCCTGGTGGGTCAAGGGTGGAGATTTTTACGATCTCCCAGGTCAACATATGTGCAGACCTGCTAGTGCCTGAACCCCCTTCGTGTGTAAACGCATGCAGAAGATCAAATACGCACGTTAACTCTCTCCATACGAACAGCGAAAGAGACGTCGTTAACAGCGTTTCACCCCAATTACCACCATCAAAATATTACAAGCGGAAGGCTCTTATACTGAAGAGGTGAATGTTGACAAAGAATACCACAATTCTGACGACAGAAGCTAAAGGTTGGGTCATTGAGACACCCACTGGACATCCGAGGGGTCTGTGTAGAGGAGAAGAGAGGGCTGGCCGTACTGAGTGAGTTAAAGATCCTGTAATCCATGTCAGCGTTCGGTGGGTTATGGAAACAAAAACATACCCAGCATGCACACCCCCGAAAACGGAGCATGGCTGCCTACATGGCGGGGTAAAAACGGTCATGCACGTAAAAGCCCACTCGTGTACATGCGAGTGTACGTGGGAGTTGCAGCCCACGAAAGCAGAAGAAGAAGAAGACGGGCGAAATAGCCGAGTGGTTAAAGCGTTGGACTTTCAATCTGAATGTCCCGGGTTCGAATCTCGGTGACGGCACCTGGTGTGTATGTGCGCGTGCCAGAAATCTGAATGAATGACAGGAAACGAATCATTAACACCCAATGGCATCCGTCAGTCGGCTCTACTTAGGTAGGCAGCCTGTTGTGTTTGTAAAGCGAATAGAGCTTATTCTCCGACCGAGGATAGGCGCTGCATAAATATTTATTCATATCATTCATTCATTTTGTTGCGCGCGACTATGGACGTGATGTTTATTCCCAAGGTGTGGGGGTTAATTACTGTCCTTTGTGTGGAGTGGTCAGGTCGGTGATCGTGGTGTATCCACATGAAATATGAGAAGAGTTGCACGTTTTGTAATTCGGGTCACTTGCGGTCTGTACAAGTCCACCCCGCGAGTCATAAACGAATCGTAATCGTCCTTCCCAAGTCGGACGTGTCACACATCCGGTTGTCCGAACACACACACACACACACACACACGCGCGCGCACGCACACACACACACCCACGCACGCACTCATACACACATTATGAGTGATACACATTATATCTGATAGATAGATAGATAAACAGACAGACAGACAGACATTTGTGTGTGTATATGTGTGTGTGTGTGTGTGTGTGTGTGTCTGTGTAGTATACCTGCTGTTTCAGTGCTGGTCCCTTAATCATTGCATGTTTTAAAAAAAGAAGAAAAAAATCGGCCAAAATTGCTTGCTTTTTATAAGGAAATTTGCGTGTCTGTAATTCCCTCTACAATTTCTCGTCTGCACACTACCTTTGCCTTCCAGTAATTCTGTCATAGATGTACCCACTTGGGGGACAACACTATCTATTGTTTTTTTCTAAGGGGGGATTTAGCCAAACGTGATGAACCTTTTCTCCAGTGTATTCGTTTAGAAAACCCTACAAGTGTAAGGCCACTGCATGCACGACACTTTTCTTTCTCCTTTTTGACTCACTTGTGTAAACAAAGTGAGTCCATGTTTTTACCCGGTGTTCGGTTGTCTCTGTGTGTGTGTGTCCGTGTGTCTGTGTGTCCGTCGTAAACTTTAACATTGACATTTTCTCTGCAAATACTTTGTCAGTTGACACCAAATTTGACATAAAAATAGGAAAAATCCAGTTCTTTCCAGTCATCTTGTTTAAAACAATATTGCACCTCTGGGATGGGCACAATTGTTTTTTAAAGCCTAATTATATGCAAACTGCATTTACTGTTATATTTATATTTTTTGTATTCTCTAAACTTGGCACTTTGACCTCTTATTCTGACACAACAACAAGAGGAGTCATTATTATCATTTTTTGTTCAAACAGGAACTTCTTTTGCTGAGCATGGAATTTTTATTTATTTTGCAAACGTTTTGGTGCAGATAGTAAAAAAGGGAAATTACTCTGTGATTAATGCTAGGGGACTTAATTTATCACAAGTGAGTCTTGACGGCCTTGCCTCTCTTGTTTTTCATTTTTCTGTCTATTTTTCCGACACCCGAATACAGTGTTGTCCAACTCTTCCTGCCCTTACTGCAGGCGTCTTTGCACACACCCAAACTGGGACCCCACAGCCGTAATCATGCGACTCCATGTCAGACGAGACTGAGAGGCATATGACGTCATCGTCGGAAACAACGGACTGCCGAGATGGAGACAGAAGTTGAAGACCGAATTCTTACGAAAAGGGTTTAGTGGCCCACATGATAAGATTTTTTTAAATTTTTATTTTTATTTTTTTAAGTTACCCACTTCACACTCAGAGCAGGAGAGTGAGTGACAGATGGTTGTCAGTTTCGGGGTCGTGCGTCACACAGACAGACCCGTCAAACCGGCAAGCAGACGACATCCATCAAATGCCTGCATTTAGGTTTTATTTTGCTCGATTGTTAAGTCTCCTTCGTCTTCTTCTTTCTTCTTCTTCTTCATCATCATTCCCTTCTTCTTCTTTCACCGCACTGCATTTACCTATTGTAAAAATTTGACGCGTACCTTACACTCGCTCACACGCACGCAGGCGCGCACAGAGAGAGAGAGAGAGAGAGAGAGAGAGAGAGAGACGCTTTGATGTTTTTCTGTCATTGACTGCACAGTCCTTGTGACAGGAGGGAACAATACATTATCAGGAGACATAAGATCAAACAAACAAACATAATATAAATCAATATTCTCATCACACACACAAATAATGCATATACCGAAAATGAGACAAACATCAAACAGCTGATCCAAAATGAATAAATATTTTTGCATACACATACACACAATCATGTGTGTCTATCAAATTATCATCAAATAACATATCCTATAATAGTAAGGTTTTTTTTCTATAAATGAATAATAGCAGTCACGGCGTAATTTTGTAAGATTGCTTTTTGTTTTGCTTTACTCATATTTGTGCATCTGGACTTCTGTTTATCTTTTTTTCTCTCGAAAATCCCATGCTTCTAAAATATATTTAGCAAATGATTTTATGATATCTTCATCATTCGATCTGAGTAGCATTGTCATATCTTCTGTTTTTACTACACCCTTTTCAAAAAAATACATTTTTTACGAATAAAATCATAGGATTTGCACTGGAACACAAAATGGTTTTCATCATCAGTAGCTGAGTTAATATTGGACAGGGAGACTGTGTTGCTGTGCTAGATTCAAACCATCTTTTATTGGCATTAAAGCCAAGTGTTCTCAGACTAAATTTGGCTAGGTTTGTTCTGTGCCACTTGTTTGATATTATCATAATAATTTTTTTTCTGTTTTGAATATACTTTTAAATGAAAAGAACCAGGTATATTTTTCTTTGCATTCCATTTGTGCATGTCAGTTTTGTTTGTATGATGCAATCAGTCTGTCTATAAGTTCAGAAATAAATCCATTTTCATACCCTACGCCCTGACACAACCACACAATTCCAAATTCATTTTCTATTGATACCTTCTTAACAAAGTACGCCCAGTTTTGCTTCCCTGCTTCCCTGCGTCATCTCTTTGCACAGGATACTATTTTGTGAAAAAAAGGGAGGGGGTGGAAGACAACAACAACAACAACAACAAAAAACCCCACTGAATGCACAGATATACATTATACATGCTTATACTTGCATTTCGAGGTGCTGGTATATGTGCGTTTATGTGCTCCTCCCTCTCTCTCTCTCTCTCTCTCTCTCTCTCTCTCTCTGTGATGCCAGAAGCTTTTCTATGACATACGTAGATACAGTCATTATGTGACATGTTTCAATGTTATCGATATATATTTTTTTGCGTGTGATTGTTCTTTCATTCATAATGTTTATCACAGATGTGTTGATTGAAAATAATGACCATTTGCATCTTGGTATCACCCTGTGTACCCCAGTAAGGGTAAAAAAAAAAAAAAAAAAATCTTATCGGCAGTTCATGGCTCGTAAGCCGTACAAAGCATCAGACGTACACACAAGCGTATCCATTGTTCATTACTTTATAACGGTGTTAGGACTCGGAACATAAAATATTTAACGGAGTTAAATTTGAATATAATTATGTATAATGAAATATATACGTGAAGTATATAAACCATAGAATATGTAACAAATCCAAGTCTCGTTGTGCCTATTGTCCAGACTTTTCTGTGCCATTCAATATGCAGACAGATAGAAGTTAGAAGAGAAGTTTTTAGTTACAGATAGAAGTTAGAAGATAAGTTTTTAGTTCTCTATTCAGTATTCAGCTTTCGTTGCTGTTGTTGTTGTTGTTTTACATTTTGTTTTTTTTTAAAGAACAGGACTCAGACAGTCTCAAAGACCTAGAATTTATGTTTTCCGAAAATGAACAGGTTGTAAATGCCGTACAAAAAAGGCACATCAGTTTTGATAGCAAGAAAATATGAAAAGGTATGTATTTATGTCTCGCAGGTACGTACGTTTGTACATATGTATGCATGTATGTATGTAAAGTAAACATGTAAGTAAGTATGTATGTATGTATTTATGTATGCACGAAAGTATAATGTGTAGGTAGGTAGGTGTGTATGTATAATTGTATGTGTTTGTGTATGCTTATACGTACGTATAGAGTGATCACTGGTTGCAATAATTACAGGAAGCTGTTTAAATAAAATAAAATAAAAACAAGCAAAACAAAAAGAAAACTGTTCAAAATGAAGGAACTGGGTAATCCCTTGTTTTGGGGTTTTTTTTTTCAAACTACTGCCAGCCCAGTTAACTAAGCCAGGCCGTGGCGTGCATGACTTCCCTTAGCGATAATAATATGGTAAATCACCTTGTCCATACAGCACGGGGGAGATTGGGGGGGAGGGGGGGGGAGGAAGCTTTAGAAAAAGAACAAGAGGAAACCAGAACAATGTACCCAGTGTCCGTTTACCACCACTCGGTCCCTCCCCCTCCCCCTCCCGACGGCAATCCATCACCCACATGTCACCGCCCAGTCTCCTCTCTCGCCGGAAACGACAAGCCGACACTCTCTCAGGGATGTAAACGGCCCCGCTGGTTAAATCGTTTGAAATGACTCACGTGCACCACTGACGCACAGCCTGTCAACACACGTAGGGAAGCGAGAGATGGAGGGAGAGATGGAGGAAGGGAGGTGGGAGAGGGATCGTTCAAACCTTGTGGGACGTGTCCTCAGGAAAACGTGCTGTCGAGCGCGTGACGTAACGTAACTCCACTGAACCGGTGTCACCGTTCCAAATCGTGACACCCACAACCCCCCCCCCCCCCCCCCTCCTTCTGTAAGTTCCTCCGGAAAACACAGCAGCAATGTGGAGTCAGGCCTTTCGAAAACCTAGCGCGCTGGTCATGCCTTGAGAGTCTGGAAAATGCTGCAGAAAAAAAACAAACTAGAAGAATCGAATTGAAGGAAACGAAACGAAGAAACATCGAATTGAAGGAAACGAAACGAAGAAACCAAATAGACAAATAAAGAAACAAATAATAGTGTGCTTACACTATGAGAGGATTTCACAAGTGCATAGATTCCCTTCAAAATGTCTGACGTGTGATACACACACACACACACACACACACACACACACACACATATATCGACTCACATCTTGGAACCTTAACATATATTTGTCTCTGTGATGTCCCCATTAATTTTTTAAAAGACGAAAAGCATCTTAGGGTATTACTATTAGGGTATTTTTTTCCTACCTCCACCGAGATTGGGTGTCCGAAAGGTTGGCAAACAAGTAGTGCTATCAACACGTAGCGCCATGGAAACGATGAAACTAAACACAGTAGTGCTATCGACATGTAGCGCCAAAACTAAACACAGTAGTGCTATCGACACGTAGCGCCATGAAGACGATGAAACTAAACACAGTAGTGCTATCGACACGTAGCGCCAAAACTAAACACAGTAGTGCTATCGACACGTAGCGCCAAAACTAAACACAGTAGTGCTATCGACACGTAGCGCCAAAACTAAACACAGTAGTGCTATCGACACTTAGCGCCATGGAGACGATGAAACTAAACACAGTAGTGCTATCGACACGTAGCGCCATGGAGACGATGAAACTAAACACAGTAGTGCTATCGACACGTAGCGCCAAAACTAAACACAGTAGTGCTATCGACACGTAGTGCCATGGAGACGATGAAACTAAACACAGTAGTGCTATGGACACGTGGCGCCATGGAGACGATGAAACTAAACACAGTAGTGCTATCGACACGTAGCGCCATGGAGACGATGAAACTAAACACAGTAGTGCTATCGACACGTAGTGCCATGGAGACGATGAAACTAAACACAGTAGTGCTATGGACACGTGGCGCCATGGAGACGATGAAACTAAACACAGTAGTGCTATGGACACGTGGCGCCATGGAGACGATGAAACTAAACACAGTAGTGCTATCGACACGTAGCGCCATGGAGACGTAGCGCCATGGAGACGATGAAACTAAACACAGTAGTGCTATCGACACGTATCGCCAAAACTAAACACAGTAGTGCTATCGACACGTAGCGCCATGGAGACGTAGCGCCATGGAGACGATGAAACTAAACACAGTAGTGCTATCGACACGTAGCGCCAAAACTAAACACAGTAGTGCTATCGACACGTAGCGCCATGGAGACGTAGCGCCATGGAGACGATGAAACTAAACACAGTAGTGCTATCGACACGTAGCGCCATGGAGACGTAGCGCCATGGAGACGATGAAACTAAACACAGTAGTGCTATCGACAGGTAGTGCTTTTGGACACCATCGCAATTAGGAGGTACCCGACATGTATCGGGAGGGCCTTGTCACCAGCTCAGTGGAGTCCACTGCCACTGTCCCCAATTTTGTGCAGTCAGACATGCATGTGCAAAACGGAATTCACGATATTGAGTTTTGCACAGCGAACTTATTGGGCAAGTCTGTGTGTGTGTGGGTGGGTGGGGGGGGGGGGGGTTGTGATTGGTTCGGGAGAACAACATTGTGTTTTCTGACCAATCGGCCGTCAGTTTACAAGTTCAACACCAGGACGGACCAAAGCCCAAAGTCTTTTGCAAAGTGACGAAGCGAATGCGAGGCGGCGGCAAGTGACTGGTTTCCTTGTAATTTTGTCATAATTATTATTAATTTGGTGAATACACGTCAACATTTTCAACGTGACTGGGTAAGTATGGTATCAAGGTAAGTACAAAAAGTCGCCGAAAGAACTCTCCTCTCTTCATGTCATGCGAACAAAGACTTAAAAGTTGACTGTGTCAGCCGTCGGTTGGGTTGGAGAGTAGTGGTGAGTTCAGTTGGGACCATCTCCGAGTCCAGTGTTGTCCGTCAGTCAGAATATCGTGTTTGTCCGACTTGTTTGTCAGCAGGATTCGCGAAATGTTATCGTGAGGGCTATACCCACATTTTTTCTCCTGTACTCCTATGTGTCCAGCCCTTGTTTTGGACACAACTCATTCCGTCTTTATGAGGAAAAAATGTGGGTACTGCCATCATGAACGGATTTTATTTTGATTTCAACCAGTCATCGGAAGGACCTTACCTTCCCGCCTAGCCAGACGCCTTTTCTTATGTCGAACACTTGCAGGACATTTCTCCCTTCCCACTCCCCAATCCTATCCTCATGTCGAACAGTCTAAAGAAAGCCACACCCCTTACCCGTTTGACTATCATCTGAAGAACTTCAACTACCCCCCCCCCCCCCCCCCCCCCCCACACACACACACATCCTTCCCCTTCCTGTGTCAAGCACTCTTCGGAAAGCCACACCCCTTACTCGTTTGACTATCATCTGAGGAACTTCAACTACCCCTCCCCCCCACACACACACCCTTCCCCTTCCTGTGTCAAGCACTCTTCGGAAAGCCACCTATCTCCCGCTCCCTTGTTGAACAGTTACCAGAGGGATTTTCGCACCTCCCTTCCCCCCAACTACCAGGTCGAGTAGTTATATGAAAGACTTACACCCTCCCTCCTTCCCTGCTCGCACTGCCCCTGCCCACCCCCCACCCCCCACCCCAGTCTGCAACATTGATCTGAGAGGGACCTGACCCCACTCCCCTCCCATATCAAGCATGCAGTCGTTGGAATCTCCTCTCCCCCTCCACCTCATGTCGAACAGACTTACACCTTTACCCCCTGGCAGGTCGAGCAGCACGTAGAAGAGACTTCCATCCACCCATCCATCCATCCTCCCACCCCATGACAGTCGTCGGGAGAGAGCTACGGCTCACCATGCCCCCACCCGCTGCCCCCCTCAACCCCTCCCCCTCCCTCATTCCTGGGGGGAAGAACTTTCATCTCAGCACCCCACTCCCCACCCCACCCCGTCATGTCGAATTCCTGGACTTGGTAGACGTTTGAGACCTGGGTAGGCCTGTTCAGTAGATTTTTTTTTTTTTAAATCAGTTTTAGTGGTATGAGCGGACTTCCTTTGTGTAGCATACTGGGTTGTACAGTGAGGGTAGGGTAGCCCAGTGTGCGTGGAGTCTTTAATTAAGTGAAGGTTGAGACTGTTAGCGCCGTGACGATCGAGTATGGCAAACTATTCCATGAGTTTACAGCTCGTCCATTTTCACACATTATTCGTCTGTAAGGGATGAGGAAGAGAGAAGTGAGGAGGGTCGGGGGGGGGGGGGGGGGGGGGGGCAGGGGTGTCACGGTAAGGAGAATCTGTCCCTGGTTGGCAGAAGCTGAACTTATTGTTTTTAGGTTGAGGAAAACAGGTGAGATAATAAAATAATAAAAAAGAAAAATAAAAAAAAATTATGACCTTGTAAAGATGCTTCGGAGTTACTGCGTATTTGTGCGCATTTATTTATTTATTTCATTTTTGTTTTTTGTTCGCTTATAGTTGACTTCATCAAGTTTTTGCGCTTTTATACATATTATAATTATTAGTAGTAGTTCTTTTTTATGTATTTATGTATTATTTATTTACTTTTATTTCCCAAGGCCTTACTAAGCGCGTTGGGTTACGCTGCTGGTCAGGCATCTGCTTGACAGGTGTGGTGTAGCGTATATGGATTTGTCCGAACGCAGTGACGCCTCCTTGAGCTACTGAAACTGAGCGTGCAATGTTGGTTTCGTGGTGCGTGGATTGTGGGAAAGGGAGAGAATGTATGGCACTGTGTTGCCTTTGTAAGATTTTGAACGATAAAAATGCGATTTATTCATTATTTATCTGCAACGCTTGCTGTGTGTTGCAGAACGTATGAAGACACTTCAAGGAAATTATGGAAGTCGGTGGAAGGGAGGGGGTTTGGGGGAAGGAAAGCATAAATCAACCCTGACCTGAATCTGCTTTAAGTTCGGTTTAACTCGTGAAATCTGCAGGTGTGGAAGTTAACAATGTCGTAATTAGAATCGGTGAATGTCGTAGATATACTGACGGGGATGAACGGCTTAACAATGTCGTAGTTAGAATCAGTGAATGTTGTAGATATACTGACGGGGATGAACGGCTTGACAATGTCGTAGATGGAATCAGTAAATGTTCTGGATAAACTTAGTGACGGGAATGAACGGCAATATCCGTATTTCTTCCCCTGTGTTCTTTCCATCCGGTTTCGTTCAGAAGACGGAAAAAGTGCACACACACACACACACAGAGACAGAGGAGGGGTGAGTGGAGAATGTCCATACGTTTGAAACTATGGAAACAAGTTGAATTGGCTCATAGCTCAATTGATTTCATTGTCTTGTCCTTCCTTATATCATTAATGGCAATCAGGTAGTCAGTGAGAGTAGAAGTAGATACGTGGTTCGTTTCTTTTTGGCTGGTTTTAATTACCGTGTTCACAGTCCATCTCCTGTGAGCATGACTCCCGGTGATGTTTTCCTCCTTGTTTAAAAAACAACAACCCAACATTAGTGGCAGTGAGATTTGGTGGACAGTACCTGAGGTTGGGGTTTCCCTGCAGGATTCGGCATCATGCTAGTGGTCGCTGAACGGTCCCTGGCTGGCCGGGTCACCTTGATCATAATTGTTCTCTGATCTGTACGTCAGTTTTAAGTTGGCTTTTTCTGCAACTATTACGTCATCCGTTGGCTTTTGTAGTTGGTGCGAAAATTAGAATAGGCTACTTGCTTGGTACGTTTGTCCTTGACCAGTTTTTCAGATTCCCTGTTGACAGTCTGTCTCCGGCGAGTATGGTTCCTGGGAGTGTTTACACACACATACACGCACACACACTAAACACACGCACGCACGCATGCACAGGCACACATGCATGCATGCACTCATATATACACAAATTATCGAACTGTAGAAAAAATATATCTTCAATTGTCAGCAACATTTCTGCAAAAGCTGTAGCAGTTTTATCAGTAGTAGATTATTTTTTTTTTCAGTCGTTATTATTCACCAATCATTTGTGAAGTGTTAAGTCAAAAGTTCTAAGTGACCATGCACTACCAGGAACAGAAACACCCTGAGCGACACTCTTGTCCACTGGGTCAGTGGAGAAGTTGTAGCACCCCCTCCCCCACCCTGTTCCTGCAACTTCACCACCACTACCACCACCACCCCTCCCCCCCCCTAACCCCCCCCCCCCCCAAAAAAAAAAAGTTATATATGGTCATGGTTAAGGTTCCCAGCATCATATTAGGGGCCGCTGAACGGTCCCTGGCTAGCTAGGTCACGTAGTTTATATTGTTGATTTTTTTTCTTCTTCCTGCACTAAAAAAGGGCCATCCTTATGTTCCCCTAGGTCTGTGATCGCCCAGGTCTATGGTCCCCTGAATTTATTTTTGGTCAAGTCCAATTAGGTTTTCTGTTTTCTATTTTTCCGGGTCCGCTTAGGGGTCATGCTATGGGTCACTCAATGGTGATTTCATTCATAATTCAGTGTTCTTCTTTTGTTGGTCTTTTCGTTAACTGTTTCGTTGTACGTTGGAATTCGAGTAGTCGGTGTGAACTGTACAACGCTTTTGTGGCTCGTCGGCTCTCGGCTTGTCTCCAGCGAGCTTGGTTCCTGGGATTGTTTACACATACACGCGTACGCACATGATAATGCGTGCACACAAACACAACACATGCACGCACGCACACATGCACGCACAGACATTTATTTATTCATTCATTTATTTATTCAGTCAGTGGCAGCATAGATCTGGTGGTCTCTTGCATACGTCTGTGCAGTGGGAGCATAGATGTTTGAAAGACTGAGACCCAGTGTTTAGTCGGCCATAGAAAGCGTCTTTATGTACAATGAACTGACAAACATGTCCAGAAAGTTTAGGAACAGACGACTCGCGTAGTTCAATGACGAACAAGCACGCTTCTGCCTTTCTGTGCGATGCTAGAGTGGGGTGGTTCTGAAGTAGAGGAAAACACACACACACACACACACACACACACACACACACACACATCTACTGCTTCCTGACATACCTCCAGCCGTCTCAATGTCTTTTTTTTTTTTTTTTTTTTTTTTTTTGCTGCCCCATCATCTGCACCGTTTCAGTGGCATTACTCCCACGCCGCTCATTTAGATTCCCCCATACACGGCCACACCCGGGTTCGTCCGTCGCAGTTCCAGCGTCGGCAGTCCACAGGGAACCATCGATGTTAGGTCGCCTGGAGGCCACACACCAGAGGAGACCCTGCACTGCTGCTGAGTCACTTCGGTGGTGTTCAGTGGTGCCTGTTCTGATTTTACGTACTTAGGACACCACCTACTAAGCCCCCTACTAACGACAATAATGGCTTAGTCGCGGAGCCAGACTGAGTGAGCGTCCCTCCCAGAGTGGAGACCGCCACCACGTCCCTCAAACAACAGCCCCCGACGAATCCGCCGATACTGACGACATTGACAGGACTCACCCCAAGCACAGAAGTGGAGGGGTATCGAAACTGAGGTCACCATGAGAGCAGGGCATGAAAGGCCACAGACTTTGAGACTATTTTGTTTATATTGATGACGATGAAGGAGGAGGAGGATGACGATGATGATGACGATGTTGCTATGGAGGTCCATTTTGGTTTGGGACTGCGTGACAAGGCTGTACTCTACGCTTCCTGTCATAATGATATCCCGGCGTTAACCAGGCCCGAGAGATACAGACACTTGCAGTGTTGGTCAAGTAATTAGAGCAACACACCCAAAGACGCATCCTTGAAGTGGATGACACTCGACTGTGTGGTCCCAGTCTCCCCATTTAAGCCCACAGCACACTCAGCTCTGGGTAGGAGCCGGCCACGGGCCGAAAAACCCACCTCCGCTGGGATTCGAACCCGCGTCCTCCCAGCCGTCAGTCCGCGACGCTAACCACTTCGCCACGGCGGCTGGTTGCCGTCTCAATGTCTTGCCACTTGGTCCAGATAGGCGGGGATGAGAGAGTGAGATTGACGATTTGCGGATCTCTCTCTCTCTCTCTCTCTCTCTCTCTCTCACACACACACACACACACACACACACACACACACGTCTAAAAGCACTTATAGTGAATAGACGTTAAACTGAAGAAAACACACACACACACACACGCACACGCACAGAGGGTGAGGGTGAGGGGTGAAGTCCATAAGTCAAAACCTCGTACGTTGAATCAGTCCCAGTCGATCTCATTGTCTTGTCTCAACCAGAGCTGGTCGGTGATAGAAGGATAAAAAGTAGTAGGATCTGGCGCATTTACAAAGTATAATGAAATTATTTTACCGTGCTCATAGTCTAAAACTGGTGAGCATGGTTCCCGGTGATGAATTCCTACTTTTCCGTTCACATCAGTAGCAGCGAGATTTGGTTGATAATGCCAAGTGTTAGTGTTTCCTTGCAGGGTTCGACATCATGTTTGGAGCCGCTGGACGGTCCCTGGCTGGACGGGTCACTTAATTCATGATGGTTTTTCTTCTGCACGTTTTAAGTTGGTCTTTTCAGCATTGTATCGTTTTTTTCATTCGTATTCGTGTAGTCGGTACGAAAATTACAATACCTGTGTGATTCAGTAGTTTGCCCTCAGTTTGCCCGATTCCTTCCTCCTTACAGTCTCTCACTCAGTGGTGAGCATGGTTCCTGTTTTTACACACACACACACACACACACACACACACACACACACACACACACACACACAACACGCACACACACACACACACACACACACACACACACACACACAACACGCACACACACACACACACACACACACACACACACACACAAACACGCACGCACAACACGCACGCAAGCACACATGCACACACATGCTCACAGATTATCGAGCTGTAAAGAAAATATCTACAATTGTCAGCCAGATTTCTGCAAAAGCTCCGGCGGTTTTATCAGTGGCATTCTCTCTCTCTCTCTCTCTCTCTCTCTCTCTCTCTCTGTCTCTCTCTGTCGTCTAGCGTTTACGAATCATTTGTGAAGTGTTAATTTAACTCTCTCCATACGAACGGCGAAAGAGACGACGTTAACAGCGTTTCACCCCAATTACCACCATCAAAATATTGCGTGTGGAAGGCTCTTATACTGAAGAGGTGAATGTTGACAAAGAATACCACAGTTCTGACGACGGAAGCTAAAGGTTGGGTCATTCAGACACCCACTGGACATCCGAGGGGTCTGTGTAGAGGAGAAGAGAGGACTGGCCGTACTGAGTGAGTTAAAATAAAAGTTCCAAGTGAACATGCACCACCAGAGATAACACGCTGGGCCGGCGACTCTTTTGTCCCCTGGGTCAGTGGAGTACGTATAGCGTCTCCCCCGCCCCCTCCACACACACACCCCGTTCCTACAACTCCATCACCACCA
>NC_134883.1:49431900-49469400 GCF_041734735.1 Babylonia areolata
CCAACACGCAGTCAACCCAGCAGACAGGGAACGACAAAGACGACTTTGACACACCTCGCTTCTGCCCGAGCCACGATCGTTACGACGACGACATGGAAAATGCTGGCAGTCTGAATCTCTCCGACCGCAGCAGCAAACACTCGGATGAAGAGACCGGAGGCTCTGACATTGAGGATGATGCCTTTGATCCCGTGTTTGAGGAGATCAAAAAGAGCCTGAGCAAAATGGATCGGAACGGCAGCAAGGGTCAGAGGTCGTCCATTTCTTCTGGT
Source organism: Babylonia areolata (assembly GCF_041734735.1). Classification (NCBI taxonomy): domain Eukaryota; kingdom Metazoa; phylum Mollusca; class Gastropoda; order Neogastropoda; family Buccinidae; genus Babylonia; species Babylonia areolata. The sequence goes on from NC_134883.1 coordinate 49,432,173, forward strand.
GGGTCGTCGGAGGGTGATGGGTCCTACAGCAGAGTGTCTGACCATTTCACCAACATTCCGTTTGGGATTCAGCCCAGGGACGCTTATGAACACGGGAAAAAAGACACGGATATCATGGGAGGTAATGTGCATGTTTGAACTTCTGTTGACCGTGTGTGTGTGTGTGTGTGTGTGTGTGTGTGTGTGTGCCTGTGGGCTTTCATTTTTGTGTGTGCACTGGACTTTTTTTTTATGTACAGTATGGTGTACTTGAACGCATGTGTTCGTATATACGATAACTTTTATCATGAATGCCATGAGGTCTTTGGAAGTTGTGAGCATCAATCTGATATTATTATTGTTATTGTTCTTTTTCTGTCATACTTATTGCATATTTATGTGTGTGCATACAGCAGTTTTTTTTCTTTTGAAGGTGTATGATTTAAGCTTTCAGTAAAGAGAGGAAAAATGGACTCACATGTCTATATTCACACACACATGTACATTTGTACACTTGAATGCACACACACACGCACGCACGCACGCACACTGTTTATGCATGTACACTGTTGGAGAGCAACAGATTTTCCACCTACAGAATCTTTAAACAAAATGTGCAGCTTGAGCCATACCTCTTCCAAATCAAAAACAAAAGACTACGGGACTGTCTTGTAAGATTTAGATGTGGCGTAAATGATCCTGATTGTAATAAATATCCTTTTTGTGATAACAAAATAGAAGATGAGGTGCATTTTTATCTTAGTGTGTCAAAATATAAAAACCTTAGAAATTCATCCCATTTGTTCACAGACTAAACTCCAATATGACCTACTAGTATGAGTATTGCAACATTATTCTCATCAGAACACAAACTTGAACTGGCTAGGTTTATTTCTGAAGCTTTAAAAGTCCGTGTAGATTTGCAGAGATAGTCTCTTAAGGGAATAAAACCATAAGTTATTGTTGGCTAATGTAATGGAGTCTCCCGTCGGACCGACGGACGAGTAGGCAGGCAGGCTTATCTGTCGGTGTGTGTCCTCGTATGGGAGAAGAGGCCGATTCGAGAGAAGATATTGTTGGCTATGGCCTAACAAATACACAAATATCTGTACACAACGCACATGTATAACCAGTGCGATAGTGATTAAGACGAGGGAGGACTTGGCTGATCCATGCAGTTACATGGATAAGCACTGTGTGTATGTGTGTGGGGAAGGGGGTGTGGGGGATTGTGTGTGTACATGAGTGCTTGTGTCTGTGATTGCCTTCGAATATATGCCAGAAACTTAGCGATGTGTGAAAATTAAGTGTTTATGATTCATGAAATTTTCTCTGTGTTTCATGATTATATATTTCTGATTTCGTTTCTCCTTTCACGATGTTTTTCTCCATGGGCTTTGCTCACCCTTGTTTAGGGATCAGTGTATCTATAAACAATAAAGATTCGTTTGTTCGTTCGTTTGTTCTCTCTCACTATATATATATATATATCAGTCTTGTGTTGTCACTATCTCGCTGTCTCTCCTTCTCTTACACACACACACACACACACACACTCACATAATCACACACACACACACAGAAACTCAGTTGAGCACAGCACATACTACATAGTCTGTCATCTGAATTCATGTATAGACAATTTATTTATTTTCTTATTTACTTATTCATTTTTTTTTGTGTGTGTGTGATAGTGACGTACAATGGGAGGATGAGACAGTTTGTTCTACTGGACTCCAAAGGCATTGTCAGCTGGAAACGTGACGCCGTGGATAACAGAAGTAAGTGTTCTGTTACTGCAAGTTGACGGCGTGTTGTTTGCAGGTTTTATGGAGGTATGGGTGGTGTACTGATTCTCAGTGTGTTTGCAGGTTTTATGGAGGTATGGGTGGTGTACTGATTCTCAGTGTGTTTGCAGGTTTTATGGAGGTATGGGTGGTGTATTGATTCTCAGTGTGTTTGCAGGTTTTATGGATGTACGGGTGGTGTACTGATTCTCAGTGTGTTTGCAGGTTTTATGGAGGTATGGGTGGTGTACTGATTCTCAGTGTGTTTGTAGGTTTTATGGAGGTATGGGTGGTGTATTGATTCTCAGTGTGTTTGCAGGTTTTATGGAGGTATGGGTGGTGTACTGATTCTCAGTGTGTTTGCAGGTTTTATGGAGGTATGGGTGGTGTATTGATTCTCAGTGTGTTTGCAGGTTTTATGGAGGTATGGGTGGTGTATTGATTCTCAGTGTGTTTGCAGGTTTTATGGAGGTATGGGTGGTGTACTGATTCTCAGTGTGTTTGCAGGTTTTATGGAGGTATGGGTGGTGTACTGATTCTCAGTGTGTTTGCAGGTTTTATGGAGGTATGGGTGGTGTACTGATTCTCAGTGTGTTTGCAGGTTTTATGGAGGTATGGGTGGTGTACTGATTCTCAGTGTGTTTGTAGGTTTTATGGAGGTATAGGTGGTGAACTGATTCTCAGTGTGTTTGTAGGTTTTATGTAGGTATGGGTGGTGTACTGATTCTCAGTATGTTTGCAGGTTTTATGGAGGTATGGGTGGTGTACTGATTCTCAGTGTGTTTGCAGGTTTTATGGAGGTATGGGTGGTGTACTGATTCTCAGTATGTTTGCAGGTTTTATGTAGGTATGGGTGGTGTACTGATTCTCAGTGTGTTTGCAGGTTTTATGGATGTACGGGTGGTGTACTGATTCTCAGTGTGTTTGCAGGTTTTATGGAGGTATAGGTGGTGTACTGATTCTCAGTGTGTTTGTAGGTTTTATGGAGGTACAGGTGGTGTACTGATTCTCAGTGTGTTTGCAGGTTTTATGGAGGTACAGGTGGTGTACTGATTCTCAGTGTGTTTGCAGGTTTTATGGAGGTATGGGTGGTGTACTGATTCTCAGTGTGTTTGCAGGTTTTATGGAGGTACAGGTGGTGTACTGATTCTCAGTGTGTTTGTAGGTTTTATGGAGGTACAGGTGGTGTACTGATTCTCAGTGTGTTTGCAGGTTTTATGGAGGTACAGGTGGTGTACTGATTCTCAGTGTGTTTGCAGGTTTTATGGAGGTATGGGTGGTGTACTGATTCTCAGTGTGTTTGCAGGTTTTATGGAGGTATGGGTGGTGTACTGATTCTCAGTGTGTTTGCAAGCTCTTGCGTTAACAGGCGTCCCTTTAATGAGTAAGGGAAAGAATGGAGAGATGAGACAAAAAGAGACCAAATTCTTTATTCCAGGAAGACAAGATAAGCACTGGGTTGATTTTTTTTTACATCCAGTCCCCACCCTGAATAGGGTCTACACTACACATTTGCAAAAAAAAAAAAATCAAAAAAAAATCAAAGCATGGTGTTGATAGAAATAAATAAGAGAGGGGAAAAAATTAAACACACACACACTCTCTCTCTCACATACACACACACACACACACACACACACACACACACACACACACACACAACACACGCCACACCACAGACCAGAATGGGGATGGAGGGTGAGGGAGGTGATAAGCAGAGACACAGAGAGAGCAATCCAGAGATATTGAGCGGTGGCCTAACGATTATGAACCCAACTGGGAAGTGAGTATCCATGTGTTGGAGTGCCATATACAGACTGGGATTTTTTTTATCGGTGGCCTAACGATTATGAACCCAACTAGGAAGTGAGTATCCATGTGTTGGAGTGCCATATACAGACTGGGATTTTTTTTTTTTTTACTTGCCCCCTCCAGTGGATCTGGGGTAGTGGTCAGGGTGCTAGTCATTCGGATGCACCATGCTCCTAGCGAGTGCACATGAAAAGAACCCATGACAAGAAGAGAGCATGCGCTTAGCATGCATGAAAGAAAGAACCCATCCATGGCAACAAAAGAGTTGCTCCTGGCAAAAATTCTGTTGAAAAATCTGCTTTTATTCTTAAACAAATACATATGTAGACAGGAAGGAAAAAAAAAGACAAAAAAAAAAAAAGGGTGGTGCTATACAGTGGTGATGAACTCTCCCAGGGGAGAGCAGCCTGTGGTGATGAACTCTCCCTGGGGAGAGCAGCCGGTGGTGATGAACTCTCCCAGGGGAGAGCAGCCTGTGGTGATGAACTCTCCCTGGGGAGAGCAGCCTGTGGTGATGAATTCTCCCCAGGGAGAGCAGCTGGTGGTGATGAACTCTCCCAGGGGAGAGCAGCCTGTGGTGATGAAATCTCCCTGGGGAGAGCAGCTGGTGGTGATGAACTCTCCCAGAGGAGAGCAGCCTGTGGTGATGAAATCTCCCTGGGGAGAGCAGCTGGTGGTGATGAACTCTCCCAGAGGAGAGCAGCCTGTGGTGATGAAATCTCCCTGGGGAGAGCAGCCTGTGGTGATGAAATCTCCCTGAGGAGAGCAGCCGGTGGTGATGAAGTCTCCCTGGGGAGAGCAGCCTGTGGTGATGAACTCTCCCTGGGGAGAGCAGCCGGTGGTGATGAACTCTCTCTGGGGAGAGCAGCCGGTGGTGATGAACTCTCCCAGGGGAGAGCAGCCTGTGGTGATGAATTCTCCCCAGGGAGAGCAGCTGGTGGTGATGAACTCTCCCAGGGGAGAGCAGCCTGTGGTGATGAACTCTCCCTGGGGAGAGCAGCCGGTGGTGATGAACTCTCCCAGGGGAGAGCAGCCTGTGGTGATGAACTCTCCCTGGGGAGAGCAGCCTGTGGTGATGAAATCTCCCTGGGGAGAGCAGCTGGTGGTGATGAACTCTCCCAGGGGAGAGCAGCCTGTGGTGATGAACTCTCCCTGGGGAGAGCAGCCGGTGGTGATGAACTCTCCCAGGGGAGAGCAGCCTGTGGTGATGAACTCTCCCTGGGGAGAGCAGCCGGTGGTGATGAAATCTCCCTGGGGAGAGCAGCTGGTGGTGATGAACTCTCCCAGAGGAGAGCAGCCGGTGGTGATGAACTCTCCCAGGGGAGAGCAGCCTGTGGTGATGAACTCTCCCTGGGGAGAGCAGCCGGTGGTGATGAACTCTCCCAGGGGAGAGCAGCCTGAAATTTACTCAGAGAATTCTGTTGTGCAAAGAAGAAAAAAAAGAAAAAAAAAGCAACCCCTCAAAACACATACAGTACAACACAATTCAGTTCAAGAGTTTTTTTGTGTTTGCATATGAATGGGTGTACAAGTGTATGAGGGCATATGCTGGGTGTGTGTGTGTGAGAGAGAGAGAATGTATGTGTGTGTATGAGAATGTGTGTGTGTGTGTTTGTGTGTATAGAGAAAGCAAGAGGCAGAGTTAAATGTAATAAATGTGTTGCCGTGCAAAAATGCATACAAATGTTGACAGTTTCTTGTAAAATATGAACTTCATACAAACGCCTCTACCCCCCCCCCCCCCCCCACTCCCCATCCCTTTCCATTGTTCCACTACTCTAAGAAAGTGGAAATGAATAATGATATTATTCATGAATTATACACACTGTTATTGTTGTTGTTTTGCAGTCACAAGAAGCTTGTCCTACCCAAAATATGAGTACCGACTCATAACGTATCTGGTGTATGCTCGCAAGTACAACTGCTACTTTGCATTGTGGAAGGATTTCTCGCTCAGGGTACGGCAAATGTCAACGATAGACAGATGCTTGTTTTTGTTTTGTTGTTGGTTGGTCAGTTTGGGGTTGTTGTTTTTTTATATCTTTTTTTTTTCATATTCAAATTAAATTACATAGTGCAAGTATGCAGTATAGCATTGGAAAAAGAAGAAGAAAAAAATGGGAAGGGGGGGGGGTGGGGGGGTGGGGGTTGCGCACTGAAAAAAGAAAAGGATTAGACACAGAATGACAGACACAAAAAGACAGAGAGCAGTCGCATTAGTAAATTTTATGTCATTGTTTTTAGTATCTTCTTCTTCTTCTGCGTTCGTGGGCTTCAACTCCCACGTTCACTCGTATATACGTGAGTGGGCTTTTTACGTGTATGACCGTTTTTACCCCGCCATGTAGGCAGCCATACTCCGCTTTCGGGGGTGTGCATGCTGGGTATGTTCTTGTTTCCATAACCCACCAAATGCTGACATGGATTACAGGATCTTTAACGTGCGTATTTGATCTGCTGCTTGCGTATGCACACAAAGGGGGTTCAGGCACTAGCAGGTCTGCACATTATGTTGACCTGGGAGATCATAAAAATCTCCACCCTTTACCCACCAGGCGCCGTCACCGTGATTCGAACCCGGGACCCTCAGATCGAAAGTCCAACACTTTAACCATTCGGCTATGGCGCCCGTCATTGTTTTTAGTATTATAATCATGATATTGGAGACTCCACACGCATTAAGAAAAAAACAATCAGAACCAGGTGTGTACCAGCAGCAGCTGCGATGCATGCCAAACAGCATCACAACGAAGTGAGAGAACAGGAGTTAGGATGGTTCAGAAGGTTCCAGAAGAGCAGTGCAAAAGTGACAAGAGAGGCAAGGCCTTCAAGACTCACTTGTGATACACTTTTTACGTATTGAGTATAATTTCAAAATGCAATGTTTAAGATGAGAAAGATCAGTTTAAAGCAAATTAAGTCCCCTAGCGTTAATTACAGAGTAATTTCCCTTTTTTACTATCTGCACCAAAACGTTTGCAAAATAAATAAAACTTCCATGCTTAGCAAAAGAAAATCCTGTTTGAACAAAAAATGATAATAATGACTGCTCTTGTTGTTGGGTCAGAATATCAGATCAAAATGCCAAGTTTAGAGAATACAAAAAATATAAATATAACAGTAAATGCAGTTTGCATATAATTAGGCTTCATTTTTTTGGGGTTTTTTTTGTGCCCATCCTATAGGTGCAATATTGTTTTAAACAAGATGACTGGAAAGAACTGAATTTTTCCTATTTTTTGTGCCTAATTTGGTGTCAACTGACAAAGTATTTGCAGAGAAAATGTCAATGTTAAAGTTTACCACGGACACACACACACACACACAGACAACCGAACACCGGGTTAAAACATAGACTCACTTTGTTTACACAAGTGAGTCAAAAAGTATGCGTAAAATTTTACATCTATAAGTGCTGTTGATTTCTGCGTTAATGTCATGTCTCACACCTGTGTTGGAAAGCAGAAATATGTGGCTCTATGACAAAGAGTACTTCATTTGCATGTTGTTTGCATCGTTTTGCTTTTGTTTTATATTAATGGAAAGAAAAATATTCGTTTTTTCGCATAAGTTGCTTCTTCAACATCTAATCTTTATAGTCCGTTTCACCTGGGTACTATATTCACTTAAATAAAGCTTCAAACAGCATCAACATGTGTGATTTCTTGTGAGTACAAGCACATCTCTTTCTTTTCCTGTTTTCTCAGTTTTGTGTTTTGTCCTTGTAATACCATTTTTCAAAATGCTAATGCTCAAAAAATTTAAAAGATAGCATGTTCAAACTTAGTACTTTCTTTCTTTATGTATTCATCTTTATTATAGTGTGGTGGTTTGTATTAGTACTAGTAAAAGAATGAATATACACTCATTTGAAAAAAAATGATGTCAAGGAATTTATACACATTTCAACAAAAAAATAATAATGTATTTATTCAAATTCCAAAATACCACTGCACTACAATAAAGAACAAATACAAATAAATCAAATAAAATAAACAGAAATAACATATCTATAAAGGTACCAAAGTTCTAAGCTTTTAATTTTTTTTTGTTTGTCGGCCATTTTGGATTCGTTTCCATGGAAACTGTCATGACAAATTGCACAAAATGACCTTTTTAGACATGTTTAGTCCAATATCTTTGCATACCATGTCGCAGAAAGCCATAAACTTCAAGTTTATTTCATACGTTTTTGTACTACCGTGTCTGGCCTTAATGGAAAGAATGACAATTGAGAACAGTACGTTCAAAATGGATGCTGGTGAATTAAGGTCATTGTTAATTGAAGAGAATTTAGTATTATGGTGTTATGAGCTTGGTCTCCAACCGAGGATAGGTGCTGTATAAGTATCCATAGCATAGCATATATATCTTTTTTTTGATGCAGGTGCTGAACCGTGATTTCTGTGAGACATGCTCTGTCAGTGCCGACCTTCGCTCCGTTCTCTTCATGCTGTTCAACCCCATCAGAGACGAACTGATCACGGGGGGTGTAGGAGGAATCAAGGTGCGTTGCTCGGAGTCTCCGTCTGTGTCTTTCAGGGTCTGGGTTCCAATCCTGCTCTCGCCCTCTCTCCCAAGTTTGTTTGAAAACTCAAACCGAGGGTCTTGTCATTCGGATGAGGCCGTAAACTGAGGTCCCGTGTGCGGCACACACTCAGCGCACTGGAAAAGAACCCATGGCGACAATATGATGGTTCCCTGTGGACTGCCAACACTGGAACTGCGACGGACGAACCCGGGTGTGGCCGTGTATGGGGGAATCTAAATGAGCGGCGTGGGAGTAATGCCACTGAAACGGTGCAGATGATGGGGCAGCAAAAAAACAACAACAAAAAACAAACAAAAAATGTTGCCTACTGGCAAAATTCTGTAGAAGAAATTCACTCTGATAGGTACCAAAAAAAAAAAAAAAAAATGCATGCACTCAAATCCTGACTACTGCCTTGAGTTATGCAACTCTGAGACATCTGCCTAGCAGACGTGGATATATACATGCCTCCTTAAGAAACTGAACAGAATAAGATAAGGTAAGAGAAAGAAAGACTTTATTATCTCAGATTCAAGGAATTTGGCCAGGTGCATCATCATAACGTAGACAAGTACTCAGCATGGAAACATGGTTGTAAAGGAAAAAAAACAAGAGGCAAGGCCTTCAAGACTCACTTGTGTTACATTTTTAAAAAAATCCAAGCTTTTTATATATTGAGTATAATTTCAAAATGTAATGTTTAAGATGAGAAAGATCAGTTTAAAGCAATTAAGTCCCCTAGCATTAATTACAGAGTAATTTCCCTTCTTTACTATCTGCACCAAAACGTTTGCAAAATAAATAAAACTTCCATGCTTTGCAAAAGAAGTTCCTGTTTGAACCAAAAATGATAATGACTGCTCTTGTTGTTTGGTCAGAATATCAGATCAAAGTGCCAAGTTTAGAGAATACAAAAAATATAAATATAACAGTAAATGCAGTTTGCATATAATTAGGCTTCATTGTTTATTTTTTGGTGCCCATCCCAGAGGTGCAATATTGTTTTAAACAAGATGACTGGAAAGAACTGAATTTTTCCTATTTTTATGTCTAAGTTGGTGTCAACTGACAAAGCATTTGCAGAGAAAATGTCAATGTTAAAGTTTACCACGGACACACACACACACACACACACACACACAGACAACCAAACACCGGGTTAAAACATAGACTCACTTTGTTTACACAAGTGAGTCAAAAAATCTCATCAGTGAAGTGCTGTCACCTCACGGAGAAAAGACAAGAGCTTTCAGGTCAGGATGTCCATCACCACTCTGTGATCAGGACCTCTTCCGCTTTGAGATGGCATTACTTTTTGATCAGTACAATCAGCTGCACCGTTGACAAGCACACAAAAAGTCGTTTCTGCCTGTCAGACTCGTGCCACCCCTGATCCTGATGTCGTTCCACAAAGGTTCAGTGATCGAAGGGTTAAAACTGTTGTGACACCATCATGCTTGCAGAGTTTAAGGATCTGTGCAAACAAATGTGGTTGTTTATTTTTTTTATTCAGATGCTCCTAGGTGAAGGGAGCGCTCATATACCAGTTACACAAGTGAATCTTGCTGAGAGAGAGAGAGAGAGAGAGAGAGTGTGTGTGTGGGGGGGGGTGGTATGAGGTGGTGGAGGTAGGTATTATCATATACCAGTTATGCGAGTGAATCTTGCTGTGAGAGAGAGAGAAAGAGAGAGTGTGTGTGTGGGTGGGTGGGTGGGGGGTTATGAGGTGGTGGTGGTAGGTATTATCATATACCAGTAATGTGAGTGAATCTTGGCGAGAAAGAGAGAGGGAGAGAGAGATAGAGGTGGAGAGGGTGGTGGGCAGCCCATGTCATCACATGACCTACTTCTGGCTCTGCAAGCGATGAAAAAGTCCACCGCAAAAGCGGGCCTGCACTCCCTCCATAATTCAGCAAGGCCACCAGGATCCATTGGCCTCTTCCTCTGTGTTTGATCATCAGATGTGATACCTGTGTGTTGACAGGTGTACCGCTTTCACCAGGCAGCCAGCAAAGTCATCACTGAGCTGAAACCTCTGGCCAACTATCAGCTGACTCTCAAGTAAGTGGAGCTTTTGTTTTTACAAACAACGTGGGAGTTGCAGCCCACGAACGCAGAAGAAGAAGAAGAGGAGAAGAATCCCACTCTCCTCCAAGTTTGACCAGAAAATCAAACTGAGCGTCTAGTCATTCTGATGAGACGATGAACCGAGGTACCAGGTGCAGCACGCACCTGGCGCACTGAAGAAGAACCCATGGCAACACAAGTGTTGACCGATGGCAGAATTCTGCAGAAGAAATCCTGACAGGCACACAAATATACATGCACGCACTAAAGGCCTGATTTAGCGCGTTGGGTTATGCTGCTGGTCGGGCATCTGCCGAGCAGATGTGGTGTAGCGGATGTGGATTTGGCACAACGCAGTGACGCCTCCTTGAGAAACTGAAAACTGGAACTGAAACTCCCACAAACGCTTTGACAGGGGTTGGTGTCTGTGTGGCAGGTATGAGCTGCCCAACGTGGGGGGAAGCTGGGTGAAGAAGGTGGAGCTGGATTACAACCTGGAACACCTGTACTGCTGTTCGGACACTGACCTGCACGTCTACAACCTGGAGGGGAAGGAGCTCTTCAAGTTCAACAGGTGAGATAATCACGACTGTCTTGCATTGTATTGTATTGTACTGTTATGTACTTTAAAAAAAAACTGTATTAATTCTATTGTATCACCGTAAAGTTTGGTCTATTGAGTGCACTGGTATATAAGCCGCACCCACTAAATTTTGGAAAAAAATGAACTTTATACATACATAGGCTGCACTGGCTTATAAGACGTACTTATTTCCGGTACCGGAACACATACTGATACTAAGAAAAGCTGTCAATACTGTAGGTTATGAAATAAACACAAGCGGGAACAACACAAAGAAAAGCAAGCAAAAATACTGCTAGTGCCACAAAAAAAACCGACAAAAAAACAACAAAACACAACAAAAACAAGATCCATAATTTAGGGCTAGTCCCATTTATTCAGCGTCATCCTGCTCACTGAATCCACTGAAATCTTTGTCTTCAGTGTCCGAGTTGAAGAGAACCAGCACAGCTTCCTCCGCCATCTTGTCACTGACTTAGCCTCGCTTTCACTTCATGAACATGAAGGTGGAGGTCGCTGCTGGTTTGTCGCTTGCACTGTTGTCTGCTAGGTTGATCGCTTTCAATTTGAAGGCTGCATCATAGGCATAACGTCACATTTTTGGCATGATGAGGGTGTACGCTTGAGCAGAGTAGAACTGAATGCTGATCTGAAGGCTTTAATGTGTGCGGATTTGATTTATAAAACGTGAACAGTTAGCACACTATCCTGAAGCTCATCCAAAAATTCATGGACAGAAATCATGATTTTGGTGAGTTGAAGGGCAGCTAAGAATAGACGAGAATGTGACACTCCCGGGATCATTAAAATCCTCAAATAAGCTGCATCATTGTATAGGCCGCAGAGGTTGAAGCTGGAGTAAAAAGTCGTGGTTTATAGACCAAACTTTACGGTTCTCTTCTTCACAGCAGATTTTTCTCTGCATGAAATTCAGTCTGCTCCACCTGAGAATAGTGTGTGGTTGCATTACAGTGACACCCATATATATCTATGTTTTTTTGTTGCTTTTTGTTTTTTCTCTGTTAGCATTTACCTTCTTTCCCCCCTGTTCTGGTCTTTAGGTGGGTTTGAAAATAATATTTTAAAACGATTTTCTATGTACGTTTATGTGTTTGTTTTGTCTATTATCTTTTTGTTTTGTTTTGTTTTGTTTTTTTACTTTCATCTGACTGAATCAATGTAAGTGCATTTCTTTTTCATGTTCTCCTTATTATTGCTACTACTACAACTACTTCTACTACTACAACTACTGCTACAACTGCTCCTACTATGATTTTGATTATTATTGTTGTTGTTATAATGATGACAAAAATGATGATGATGATGACAATCATAACAATAATGATAATAATGATGATGATGATGATGATAACAGTGATAATGATGATGATGATAACAGTGATAATGATGGGTGATGATGATGGTGATGATGATAGCAGTGATAATGATGGGTGATGATGATGATAACAGTGATGATGATGATGATGTGATAATGATGATGATGATGATAACAGTGATAATGATGATGATGATTATTGATAGCAGTGATAATGATGGGTGATAATGGTGATGATGATGATGATGATGATAACAGTGATGATGATGATGATAACAGTGATGATGATGATGATGATAACAGTGATAATGATGATGATGATGATGATAGCAGTGATAATGCTGGGTGATGTCTCTATGTCTGTCTCACAGGGCCCACACCCTGTCCATCACTGGATGTCGCTACTCCATCGCTGCCAAAGTGCTGGTGACTTCGTCCCTTGACACTGAAGGTATTGTAGTGTGTTGAGCTGTGCTGTGTTGTACTGTGCTGTGCTGTGTTGAGCTGTGCTGTGTTGAGTTATTCTGTGCTGTGCTGTGCTATGCTGTGTTGTCCTGTATCCATCACTGGATGTCGCTACTCCATCGCAGCCAAAGTGTTGGTGACTTCGTCCCTTGACACTGAAGGCATTGTAGTGTGCTGAGCTGTGCTGTGCTGTACTGTGCTGTGTTGAGCTGTGCTGTGTTGAGTTGTATTGTGCTGTGCTATGCTATGCTGTGTTGTCCTGTATCCATCACTGGATGTCGCTACTCCATCGCAGCCAAAGTGTTGGTGACTTCGTCCCTTGACACTGAAGGCATTGTACTGTGCTGTGCTGTGCTGTGCTGTGCTGTGCTGTGCTGTGCTGTGTTGTGTTGTTCTGTGCTGAGCTTTACTGTGTTGAGCTGTGCTGTGCTGTGCTGTGCTGTGCTGTGCTGTGTTGTGTTGAGTTGTGCTGTGTTCTTGTGCTGTGTTGAATTTTATTGTATTGTGTTCTTCTGTATTGTGTTGCCTTTATTGAACTATGTTGTATTGTGTTGCATTATGTTGCGTCAAATCATATTGTGCTGTGCTGTGCTGTGCTGTGCTGTGCTGTGCTGTATTGTTTTGTGACCACTGATTTTTTTTTTCTTTGTTTTTAATTCTCATCTGTGTGATGATGATGATGATGATGATGATGATGATTACTATTATTCTTAACATCCTGTGTGCTCAGTGAAGAAATGGAGCCTGACAGGGGGGCCTGGTTCACACGTTCCACAGCCACTCGTTTTCATCGTCTTCATTATCATCATCATCATCATCATCATTATCATCATCATCATCATCATCATTATCATCATCATCATCATCATCATCATCATTATCATCATCATCATTATCATCATCATCATTATCATCATCATCATTATCATCATTATAATCATCATCATCATTATTATCATCATCATCATCATCATCATCATCATCATCATTATCATCATCATCATCGTCTTCATCATCATTATCATTATCATCATCATCATTATCATCAACATTATCATCATCATCATCATCATCATCATCGTCTTCTTCGTCATCATCAACATCATCATCATCACTATGTTGTCCTGTGTGCTCAGTGAAGGTGTGGAGTCTGACCGGGGGCCTGGTTCACACTTTTCGCGGCCACTCGCGGGCAGTGACCAACCTGCTGGTCCACCCCCACAACTCCACCCTCATCCTCACCACCTCCCTGGACGGGTCCCTGCGCATGTGGTCCCTGGACACCATGGACGCCATCTACAGGTATTTGTATTTGTATTTGTATTTCTTTTTATCACAACAGATTTCTCTGTGTGAAATTCGGGCTGCTCTCCCCAGGGAGAGCGCGTCGCTACACTACAGCGCCACCCATTTTTTTGTATTTTTTCCTGCATGCAGTTTTATTTGTTTTTCCTATCGAAGTGGGTTTTTCTACAGAATTTTGCCAGGAACAACCCTTTTATTGCCGTGGGTTTTTTTACGTGCGCTAAGTGCATGCTGCACACGGGACCTCGGTTTATCGTCTCATCCGAATGACTAACGTCCAGACCACCACTCAAGGTCTAGTGGAGGGGGAGAAAATATCGGCGGCTGAGCCGTGATTCGAACCAGCGCGCTCAGAATCTCTCGCTTCCTAGGCAGACGCGTTACCTGTAGGCCATCACTCCACACTGACCCGTGTAGTGACCCACAGTGTGTGTGTGTGTTGTATGGTATTGTATGGTACTGCCAGAGACGCCAACTGTTACAATTTCGCCGTATTTTGTTACACTCGATTGCAGTTTGTTTTTCGACGTCACGCCAACGTCAAAATTGTTCTGATGAGTTCATTTTTCAACTACATAGCATGGTCACATGCTTTCCTGTCATGACATTACCCAGATTCTGTAGACTTTTCAATCACGAGGCCAGGGTAGTCGCTACTAACCTTGGTCTCACGTGATGATGCTCAGCTTCTTCTTCTGCGTTCACTCGTATGCACACGAGTGGGCTTTTACGTGTATGACCGTTTTTACCCTGCCATGTAGGCAGCCATACTCCGTTTTCGGGGGTGTGCATGCTGGGTATGTTCTTGTTTCCATAACCCACCGAACGCTAACATGGATTACAGGATCTAACGTGCGTATTTGATCTTCTGCTTGCATATACACACGAAGGGGGTTCAGGCACTAGCAGGTCTGCACATATGTTGACCTGGGAGATCGTAAAAATCTCCACCCTTTACCCACCAGGCGCTGTCACCGTGATTCAAACCCGGGACCCTCAGATTGACAGTCCAACGCTTTAACCACTTGGCTATTGCGTCCGTCGATGCTCAGCTAATCGCTTGCATGTTTCCATTGAAACAGCGTAGAGTGGACCAGTCAGTTTAATCGTAGCAGTTACGCCGTGTTTCAGGTAGGCCCCAAGTGTTTGTATGCCTTGTAGATAAAATGTATGTTTGCTGATGTGGCTCGGGAGTTTCGTGTATTCCTACCAAATTCAAAACGTTCCTGCCAAATTTCCTGATTGTTCCTACAAACCTTTGACAGGGGCTGGCATCGCTGGGTGTGGTTCCTGTACAACATGGATGTCATCTACAGGTAGTGACCCTGGTGTGGTGACTTGTGGTACCTGCAGCATGTGGTCCCTAGACACATCTACAGGTAGTGACCCGTGTAGTGACCCGTGGTGTGATGACAGGTAGTGACCCGTGTAGTGACCCGTGCTGTGGTGACAGGTAGTGACCCGTGTAGTGACCCATGGTGTGGTGACAGGTAGTGACCCGTGTAGTGACCTGTGGTGTGGTGACAGGTAGTAACCTGTGGTGTGGTGACCTGTGGTACCTGCAGCATGTGGTCCCTAGACACATCTACAGGTAGTGACCCTGGTGTGGTGACCTGTGGTACCTGCAGCATGTGGTCCCTAGACACATCTACAGGTAGTGACCCGTGTAGTGACCCGTGGTGTGATGACAGGTAGTGACCCGTGTAGTGACCCGTGCTGTGGTGACAGGTAGTGACCCGTGTAGTGACCCATGGTGTGGTGACAGGTAGTGACCCGTGTAGTGACCTGTGGTGTGGTGACAGGTAGTAACCTGTGGTGTGGTGACCTGTGGTACCTGCAGCATGTGGTCCCTAGACACAGCTACAGGTAGTGACCCATGTAGTGACCCGTGCTGTGGTGACAGGTAGTGACCCGTGTAGTGACCCATGTAGTGACCTGTGGTGTGGTGACAGGTAGTGACCCGTGTAGTGACCTGTGGTGTGGTGACAGGTAATGACCTGTGGTGTGGTGACAGGTAGTGACCCGTGTAGTGACCTGTGGTGTGGTGACCTGTGGTACCTGCAGCATGTGGTCCCTAGACACATCTACAGGTAGTGACCCATGATGTGGTGACCTGTGGTACCTGCAGCATGTGGTCCCTAGACACATCTACAGGTGGTGACCCGTGTAGTGACCCGTGGTGTGGTGACAGGTAGTGACCCGTGTAGTGACCCGTGGTGTGGTGACAGGTAGTGACCCGTGGTGTGGCGACAGGTAGTGACCCGTGTAGTGACCTGTGGTGTGGTGACAGGTAGTGACCCGTGTAGTGACCCATGGTGTGGTGACAGGTAGTGACCTGTGTAGTGACCTGTGGTGTGGTGACCTGTGGTACCTGCAGCATGTGGTCCCTAGACACATCTACAGGTAGTGACCCATGATGTGGTGACCTGTGGTACCTGCAGCATGTGGTCCCTAGACACATCTACAGGTGGTGACCCGTGTAGTGACCCGTGGTGTGGTGACAGGTAGTGACCCGTGTAGTGACCCGTGGTGTGGTGACAGGTAGTGACCCGTGGTGTGGCGACAGGTAGTGACCCGTGTAGTGACCTGTGGTGTGGTGACAGGTAGTGACCCGTGTAGTGACCTGTGGTGTGGTGACAGGTAGTGACCCGTGTAGTGACCCATGGTATGGTGACAGGTAGTGACCCATGGTGTGGTGACAGGTAGTGACCCGTGTAGTGACCTGTGGTGTGGTGACAGGTAGTGACCCATGGTGTGGTGACAGGTAGTGACCCGTGTAGTGACCTGTGGTGTGGTGACCTGTGGTACCTGCAGCATGTGGTCCCTGGACACATCTACAACTAGTGACCCATGGTGTGGTGACCTGTGGTACCTGCAGCATGTGGTCCCTAGACACATCTACAGGTAGTGACCCATGATGTGGTGACCTGTGGTACCTGCAGCATGTGGTCCCTAGACACATCTACAGGTAGTGACCCATGTAGTGACCCGTGCTGTGGTGACGGCACAGTAGCCGAGTGGTGAAAGCATTGGACTGTCAGTTGGAGGATCCCAGGTTCCAATCTCGGTAACGGCGCCTGGTGGGTAAAGAGTGGAGATTTTTCCTTTCTCCCAGGTCAACATATGTGCAGACCTGCTAGTGCCTGGATCCTCTTCGGTTGTTTCTGCACGCAGAAGATCAAATACACACACTAAAGATCCTGTAATCCATGTCGGCGTTCAGTGGATTATGGAAACAAGAACATACCCACCATGCACCCACCCAAAAACGGAGTATGGCTGCCTACATGGTGGGGTGACTAAACAGAACAGTCATACATGTAAAATGTTGCATGTCTGTCTGAGTGTGTGTGTGTGTGCGTGCCTGAAATCTAACTGAATGACACAGGAAACGAATGATGAGTGCCCAAAATGCTGAGCGTCCAGTGGCAGCCATCAGTCAGCTTCACCCAGGTAGGCAGCCTGTTGTGCAAATGACTCTGTGTTTGTAAAGAGCTGAGAGCTTAGGCTCTGACCGAGGATAGGCGTTGCGTAAGTATCCATATCAAATCAATTCCAACCTGTAGCTTGTGGTCCCAGGACATCATGGACGCCATCGACAGATAGTGACCCGTGGTGTGGTGAGCTGTGGTACCTGTTGCATGCAGAACTCGACCACCCGGAAAAATAGCCTGTCGCATTACTCCTCTCTTGCATGTCTCCATTGGTTCCTGGTCTCGCTCAGAATGAAGCGCAAGATCAGCACTCGATGTTATAAATGTTTAAACAAATCTTCGCCTTCCTATCTGTGTGACTGCCTTCACATCACTCTACACCCCATCTCGCTCTCTATGAACCATCAGCTTTAGGTCCACTCTTGTTTCATGCATTCCCAGCTTCAAAGACTCCTCAGTCAGCCACCTCTCATTCTGTATCTCTGGACTTTCCACTTGGAATGAGCTCCCTCTTTCGCTTCGTCAGCTCTCTGCACTCTGCTCTTTTTAAGTTTAGCCTTGAAACCACCTTGAGCCAGCTGCAGTGCTTGGACGGAAGAGCCTAGTATGGTCGTAACCCGTCACTAACTGTGTGTAGTATGGAACTGACCAGTGGCCTAGTTCGGTCAGTGTAGGCATTTAGGCACATGTAACTGTCAAAAAGTTACAACCAGGCAATGCAACTGGCTTCTTTCCAAAATTCGCTCTCCCTCCCTTTTCTGTATTTCTTTTTTTTTTTCTTTTTTTTTTTTTCTTTTTTTGTCCAAAAAGTAGTGACTGACTGATCAACATTAGAGGCATGTTCAAGGTTTACATGCATGAAGAATGTGATGGTGCTTGTGCTGTTTTTTCTTTACCAGGTTTTTTTTTTTTTTTGGGGGGGGAGTGTTTTTATCCAGGGTGTGTGGGATTGGACATTCAGTTTTTCAGCCCTATTTGGTCGGCTTTGCCTTCAGCAGCATAGAAAGAAGGAACCATGTTGTTGTTTTTCCCTTCTTCAGCTTTTTTATATACTATAATTATTATTTATTTATTTATTTACTTATGTATTTATGTTTCTCAAGGCCTGACTAAGCACGTTGGGTTATGCTGCTGGTCAGGCATCTGCTTGGCAGATGTGGTGTAGCGTATATGGATTTGTCCGAACGCAGTAACGCCTCCTTGAGCAACTGAAACTGAAACAGCCTGGCGGTGTCGTCCAACGGCCTGCTGTGGATGGGACTGACTGATGACCACGTGTTGTATCAAACTCTTGACCCACAGACTGGTCACCCTCAGCACCACCTCCTGATGCCATGTTTGGCCAACTCCTACAGTTACCCACAAACTCCCACCCAAAATTACTGGATGTAACAATTACTGATGTCATTCAGTAACATTCTTGTCGGGACCGAGGATCGATGCCCAGCTACTTCGTTTTGTTTTTCCCGTCTGGCACAACAGCAGAGTGGTTAACTCACTCAGTACGGCCAGTCCTCTCTTCTCCTCTACACAGACCCCTCGGATGTCCAGTGGGTGTCTCAATGATCCAACCTTTAGCTTCCGTCATCAGAACTGTGGTATTCTTTGTCAACATTCACCTCTTCAGTGTAAGAGCCTTCCGCATGTAATATTTTGATGATGGTAATTGGGGAGAAATGCTGTTAACGTCATCTCTTTCGCCGTTCGTATGGAGAGAGTTAAAGCATTGGACTTAGAATCTGAGGGTCCCAGGTTTGAATTGGTAAAGGGGCCTGGTGGATAATGGTGTGTATACACATGCAGAAGATCAAATATGTACATTAAAGACCTTGTAATCCATGTCAGTGTTCGGTTGTGTTATGGAAACAAGAACATACCCAGCATGCACACTGCTGAAAATGGAGTATGGCTGCCTACATGGCTGGGGGGGTGCATGCGGGGTATGTTCTTGTTTACACAACCCACCGAACACTGACGTGGATTACAGGATCTTAAACGTGTGTATTTGATTTTCTCTTTGCATATACACACAAAAGGGATTCAGGCATAAGCAGGTCTGTACATATGTTGACCTGGGAGATCAGAAAAAATCTCCACCCACTGGACATCCGAGGGGTCTGTGTAGAGGTGAAGAGAGGACTGGCAGTACTGAGTGAGTTAACCACTCGGCTATTGGGCCCGTCGTCATCATTGATCATTTTCCCCGTCTTCAGCGTGGTGGTGTCATCGAACGGCCTGCTGTGGATGGGGCTGACCGATGACCACGTGTTGTACATCAGCACGGCTCGTAGCCTGACGCTCTGGCACCTGAACCACTTCCTGCACTTCTGGAGCCTCACCCGCAACCAGGTGACCCGCCTGCAGCTGGAGGGCTGCCCGGGGAAGACACAGCGCGTGCTGGCCGTTGGGGAGGATAGCAGGTCAGTTTGATGAGGATGATGGTGATGGTGATCATGATAACATTAATAATAGTCGTTTATTTCTATTGCGCCTTTCATTAAAAGACAGTAACACTCGAGGCACATTAACATGAGTGAAAGTGTTTGTGTTTGTGTGTGTGTTTGTCTGTGTGTTTGTGTGTGCTTACATATGTGTGTGTGTGTGTATGTGTGTGTGTGCATTATGTGTATGCATTTATGTGTGGGTGCATGCATACATGTGTGAGCATGCGTTCATGTGTCTGTACTTGTGTGTGTACGCATTTGAGTGTATGTGTGTGTGTGTATTTATTCGTGTGTGTGCATACATACATGCATGTGTGCGTGAAAGTGTTTGTCCATCCATACACTTTTGGTTTTTTGTTTTTTTTGTCTTTCTTTCGTTCTACCATCTGACGACACCTCCACACCCACACAGCATACGGCTGTTTGCCCGGAGCAACCAGAAGAACCTGTCGACTGTGCTGCCCCCACCCATCGTGTCTCCCTTGCAGAAGATCCTGGGCGTCTGCTACAGCCGCGAGTTCAACGTCATCTTCGTCCTCATCAACCCCACCCTCATCTGGGTCTACACCACCAGGTCAGTGATCTACCATCCCTCCCCTCCCCTCACCTCCATCTCTTGTAGACCTCAAGTGGGGGTGGTCAGGGTGCTGGTCTTTTAGATGATGGGCGCAATGGCCGAGTGGTTAAAGCGTTGGACTTTTAATCTGAGGGTCTCGGGTTAGAATCTCAGTGATGGCACCTGGTGGTTAAATAAAGGGTGGAGATTTTTTTCCGATCTCCCAGGTCAACATATGTGCAGACCTGCTTGTTCCTGAACCCCCTTCGTGTGTACACACATACAGAAGATCAAATACGCATGTTAAAGGTCCAGAAATCCATGTCAGTGTTAGGTGGGTTATGGAAACAAGAACATACCCCGAAAACGGAGTATTGCTGCATACTGGTGGGGTAAAAATGGTCATACCCGTAAAAGCCCACTTGTGTACATACGAGTGAACGTGGGAGTTGCAGCCTACAAATGAAGATGATGATGATGAGACGATAAACTGAGATGCCATGTGTGTAGCCAGCACCTAGTGCATGTAAAAGGACCCATGGCTCTGAAAGTGTTGCCCCTGTGCTGAGAACAAAGCAACAACAAAAAAAAAGAAAAGAAAAAAAGAATCTGTTGAAAGTGTTTTGATAGTAAAATAAATACACTTGCAGGGGGAGGAAAGAAGAAGAAAATGGGTGGTGGTGGTGGTGGTGGTGGTGGTGCACTGTTGGGACAGTGCTCTCCCTGGGACAGTGCTGTCCCTGGGACAATGCTCTCCCTGCACTGTTGAGACGATGTTCTCCCTGGGACAATGCTCTCCTTGAGACGATGTTCTCCCTGGGACAGTGCTCTCCCTGGGACAATGCTCTCCCTGCACTGTTGAGACGATGTTCTCCCTGGGACAATGCTCTCCTTGGGACAATGTTCTCCCTGGGACAATGCTCTCCCTGCACTGTTGGGACAATGCTCTCCCTGGGACAATGCTCTCCCTGCACTGTTGGGACAATGCTCTCCCTGGGACAATGCTCTCCCTGCACTGTTGGGACAATGCTCTCCCTGGGACAATGCTCTCCCTGCACTGTTGGGACAATGCTCTCCCTGGGACAATGCTCTCCCTGCACTGTTGGGACAGTGCTCTCCCTGCACTGTTGGGACAATGCTCTCCCTGGGACAATGCTCTCCCTGCACTGTTGGGACAATGCTCTCCCTGGGACAGTGCTCTCCCTGGGACAATGCTCTCCCTGCACTGTTGGGACAATGCTCTCCCTGGGACAATGCTCTCTCTCCCTGCACTGTTGGGACAATGCTGTCCCCTGTGGGACAGAAGCTCTGAATTTCACACAGAGAAATCTGTAAGGACAAAAAGCAGTACAATGCAGTGTGATACGACAGAACACAATACAATACAAAATACACAGTTTCTGCTCCTTCATCGTCATCAATATAAACAAAATAGTCTCAGAGTCTGTGGCCTTTCATGCCCTGCTCTCATGGTGACCTCAGTTTCGATGCCCCTCCACTTCCGTGCTTGGGGTGAATCCTGTCAATGTCGTCAGTGTCGGCAGATTCATGGGGGGGGCTGTTGTTTGAGGGACATGGTGGCGGTCTCCACTCTGGGAGGGACGCTCACTCAGTCTGGCTCCGCGATTAAGCCATTATTGTCGTTAGTAGGGGGCTTAGTAGGTGGTGTCCTAAGTACATTAAAACAGAACAGGCACCACTGAACACCACCGAAGTGACTCAGCAGCAGTGCAGGGTCTCCTCTGGTGTGTGGCCTCCTGGCGACCTAACATCGATGGCTCCCTGTGGACTGCCGACGCTGGAACTGCGACGGACGAACAAGGGTGTGGCTGTGTATGGGGGAATCTAAATGAGCGGCATGGGAGTAATGCCACTGAAATGGTGCAGATGATGGGGCAGAAAAGAAAAAAAAATACAGTTTCAGTTTCTTAAGAAGGTGTCACTGAGGTTGAACAAATCCAGTATACACTACACCACATCTGCTAGGTGGATGCCTGACCAGCAGCATAACCCAACGCGCTTAGTCAGGCCTTGAGCTCATGCCTTTATATTTGAAAGCTTCTCTGAAGGCCTTCAACATCAGCCACGACACATGGGAGCTGAATGCAATAGACAGACCAAAGTGGCGTTCAGCTGTCCACAAAGGCGCCAAATCCTGTGAGGCCAACAGAATCGCTGCAGCAGAGCAACGCAGACAGGCCAGGAGAAGCAGTGCCAGCAAGTCCCCCCGACAGCCACCACCATCCCCTGTCCACACTGCGTCAGAACCTTCCGGGCGCGGATTGGCCTGACCAGTCATCTGCACACCCACAGAGTCCAACCCACCCACCCCCAGGATGACTAGATGGTCCTCGTCGATCCCGACGGACGAACCACATATATTTGTATACCTATGAGAGTGGATTTCTCCAATGGAATTGTGCCAGAGGACAGCACATTTGATGCCTTGGGTTCTTTGTCAGTGTGCCAAGTGTGTGCTGCACACAGGGTCTCAGTTTCTCATCTTGTCTGAACAACTGAATGCTCAGTTTGATTTTCCAGTCAAACTCTGGAGAACGGCGAGAGCAGGATTCGAACCCAGACCCATGCGGACTCTGTATTATATATGCAGCCACATGACTTTCTACAATACAGTACAATGAAATATGAATGCAGTACAGTACAGTACAATACAATATGAATACAATACAATACAGTACAATACAATATGAATACAATACAATACAGTACAATACAATACAATACAATAATTTGATTTAATGGCATAAAGATTACGTAAGAAAGAAAAGCATCCTGATGTCAGTATCAGTATCAGTAGCTCAAGGAGGTGTCACTGCGTTCAGTCAGATCCATATACGCTACACCACATCTGCCAAGCAGATGCCTGACCAGCAGCGTAACCCAACGCGCTTTGTCAGGCCTTGAGAAAAAAAAAATGAAATAAATAAAGTAAGAATAACAAAAATAAATAAATAAATATTTAAAGAGAAAAAACGTCTGATGTCAGTGATGTGTAATGACTGATGACGGTGCACTGTGTCGCAGGACGGACCCGGCCTGTCGCATTGCAGTGTGGGAGGTGCTTCAGATCCAGGCCATGTGTCCCAAAGCAGCAGACGACACGGCTCAGGAAAGGTAACTCTGCTGCTGCCAAGTGTCCTCTCCCCTCCTTCGCTTCGGTACTGAAAAGAACACCAACAATAAGGGTTACGCACTGTGGCAACCCCCACCCCCCCCCCCACCCCACCCCTACAGGATCAGCTTGATTTGTCCCCCATAGGTCGCCCTCTGTATATAAATCACCATGGACGCATACATTGGAGTGATGGCCTAGAGGTAACACGTCCGTCTAGGAAGCGAGAGAATGTGAGCGCGCTGGTTCAAATCTCGGCTCAGCCGCCGATATTTTCTCCCCCTCCGCTAGACCTTGAGTGGTGGTCTGGACGCTAGTCATTCGGATGAGACGATAAACCGAGGTCCCGTGTGCAGCATGCACTTAGCACACGTAAAAGAACCCACGGCAACAAAAGGGTTGTTCCTGGCAAAATTCTGTAGAAAAATCCACGTCAATAGGAAAAACAAATAAATTTGCACGCAGGAAAAAATACCAAAAAAAATGGGTGGCGCTGTAGTGTAGCGACGCGCTCTCCCTGGGGAGAGCAGCCCGAATTTCACACAGAGAAATCTGTTGTGATAAAAAGGAATACAAAATACAAATACAAAATACATTACAGTTTCTGAAGGAGGCATCACTGTGTTTGGACAAATCCATATACGCTACTCCTCCGCATCTTCTTGGCGGAGATGCCTGACCAGCAGCATAACTTGGGCCTGGGGTGTATGCATAATTATACAGTTTCAGTTTCAGTAGCTCAAGGAGGCGTCACTGCATTCGGACAAATCCATATACGCTACACCACATCTGCCAAGCAGATGCCTGACCAGCAGCGTAACCCAACGCGCTTAGTCAGGCCTTGAGTCAGTGATGTGTAATGACTGATGACGGTGCACTGTGTTTATACATAAACGTCTTAACCATTTGCTGCCTTCCTCCGGGTACTACACATTTCACCAGGGTTCAGCATTCAGAAGGAATGTTACAGGATAGTTACGACACAGTGTCTGTGAGGGTGTGGGTTCGAATCCCACTCTGATGGGCGCAATAGCCGAGTGGTTAAAGCGTTGGACTGTCAATCTGAGGGTCCCGGGTTTGAATCGCGGTGACGGTGCCTGGTGGGTTAAGGGTGGAGATTTTTACGATCTCCCAGGTCAACATATGTGCAGACCTGCTAGTGCCTGAACCCCCTTCGTGTGTATATGCAAGCAGAAGATCAAATACGCACGTTAAAGATCCTGTAATCCATGTCAGCGTTCGGTGGGTTATGGAAACAAGAACATACCCAGCATGCACACCCCCGAAAACGGAGTATGGCTGCCTACATGGCGGGGTAAAAACGGTCATTCACGTAAAAGCCCACTCGTGTGCATACGAGTGAACGCAGAAGAAGAAGAAGAATCCCACTCTCTCCCTTTCTCCCACGTTTGACTGGAAAATCAAACTGAGCGTCTAGTCGTTCAGATGAGATGATAAACCGAGGTCCTGTGTGCAGCACGCATTTGGTGCACTGAAAAAAGAACCCCTGGTATCAAGGGTGTTGTCCTCTGGCAAAATTATGTCCAAGAAATCCAGTCCAGTAAGGACACACACATATGTATAT
The DNA here is from genome assembly GCF_041734735.1 of Babylonia areolata. NCBI lineage: Eukaryota > Metazoa > Mollusca > Gastropoda > Neogastropoda > Buccinidae > Babylonia > Babylonia areolata. The sequence continues at coordinate 49,457,190 of NC_134883.1, forward strand.
GCACTCGAGGCCAGAGAAAGCGTGTTGGGTTATGTATGCTGCTTGCTGTCAGGAATCTGAATGTGGTGTAGCTTATATGGATTTGTCTGAAATCACGTCAAAGAAATCGACTCCAGTAGGAACACAGATATATGTCACTGCTGTCAAGGCCGGACTAAGCATGTTGGGTTATGCCGCTGGTTCGGAATCTGCCTAGCAGATGTGGCAGTAGCGTATATATGGATTTGTCCGAAGTTTTGTCAAAGAAATCCACTCCAATAGAAGCACACTTATATATCCATGCACTCAACGCCTGACGAAGTGTGTTGAGTTATGCTGCTGGTCAAGCCTCTGCCTAGCAAGATGTGGTGTAGCGTATAGGGATTTATCCAGAACGCAGTGATGCCTCCTTGAGAACACGGAATCTGAAGGAAAAGAATTTTAATTGTGTGTCACTGGGAAAAAAAAATCAGAGTTGTTTATTTTTATTGGCTTGTTTGCTCAAGTGGACTTTTTGTTTAGTCTTTGACTGAAACTGAACCTCAGTTTTCAGTTTCAGTTTCAGTAGCTCAAGGAGGCGTCACTGCGTTCGGACAAATCCATATACACTACACCACATCTGCCAAGCAGATGCCTGACCAGCAGCGTAACCCGACGCGCTTTGTCAGGCCTTGAGAGAAAAAAAAATTTTTTAAAAGAGAAGAAAGGTGAATAAATAATAGATAAGCTTACATAAATAAATGAATAAATAATAATTATAATATAAAAAAAAAGGTAGTAGTAGTAGTAGTAATAATAATAATAATAATAAAATAATAATAATAATAAATAAATAAATAAGACAACAATGGTGATAAATAAGCAGATAAATGTAAAACATGAAGACACACATTCAGACATACACCCACACATGCATAACAGATATGCACCAAACATGCAGTTTCAACCTCAGCATTCAAGGAGTTAACGGGAAGGCGGTGCCCTTGGCCAGCAGCAAGGTGAGAGCTGTATTATCAGTGGTTTCTCCAATGCAATGGGACACCACTTACAGCTTAGTCTTTTGTGAAGAACTGACTCTCAAACTCGGAGGCCGACAGGTGGGGCAGGTGGGCCTTTGGGAACCATCCCAGCGCCGATTGTCCTAAAACCCACTTGGCCGAGAAGAGTGGGGATGTAACTTAGGACAAGACACTCTCCACTATAATCAAATTCTAGCCTAGATACTTGGGACAGCAGTTGCCTCCTCTGCTGTTCTGATGGTCATAGTTGAACACGACCTGACTATCATACTTACGGGTTTGACCAAGCACTGTGACGCCTCTTTGAGAAACTGAAACTGAAACTGAACCTGAGCATTCAAGGGGTTAAAGGGAAGGTGTTGCTGCTGCTGTTGTTGTGGGCAGGACTCTGTTGCTGAGCACCAAGACGGGCCCCAGCCACCGCGCCACGGAGAACGGGGCGGGGAACGAACCACCCTGCCCCTGCCTCTGCCTGTGCATCCTCAAGTCCTCCGCCATGCTGTGGACGGACGAGGGGTGCTGCTGTCCTGTGCGCCACTCCTACCTGCTGCTGGGGATGGAGGTAGGGGTTATGGGGCGAGACCCGTAGGGGTGAACGCTGCATGCCTAGGGGTATGGGGTGAGACCTGTAGGGGTGAACGCTGCATGCCTAGGGGTATGGGGCGAGACCTGTAGGGGTGAACGCTGCATGCCTAGGGGTAGGGGGCAAGACCCGTAGGGGTGAACGCTGCATGCCTAGGGGTATGGGGCGAGACCTGTAGGGGTGAACGCTGCATGCCTAGGGGTATGGGGCGAGACCTGTAGGGGTGAACGCTGCATGCCTAGGGGTATGGGGTGAGACCTGTTGGGGTGAACGCTGCATGACTAGGGGTAGGGGGCGAGACCTGTAGGGGTGAACGCTGCATGCCTAGGGGTATGGGGTGAGACCCGTAGGGGTGAACGCTGCATGCCTAGGGGTATGGGGTGAGACCTGTAGGGGTGAACGCTGCATGCCTAGGGGTATGGGGCGAGACCTGTAGGGGTGAACGCTGCATGCCTAGGGGTATGGGGTGAGACCTGTAGGGGTGAACGTTGCATGCCTAGGGGTATGGGGTGAGACCTGTTGGGGTGAACGCTGCATGCCTAGGGGTATGGGGTGAGACCCGTAGGGGTGAATGCTGCATGCCTAGGGGTGGGGTGAGACCTGTAGGGGTGAACGCTGCATGCCTAGGGGTGTGGGGCGAGACCCGTAGGGGTGAACGCTGCATGCCTAGGGGTATGGGGTGAGACCCGTAGGGGTGAACGCCAGGCCGCATGCCATCAGCCCCAAACGCAAAAATAGCTGAAGGGCGCAGCAGCTGAGTTGTTAAAAGCGACGGACTTTCAATCTGAGGGTCCTGTGAAAGCAACAGACTTTCAATCTGAGGGTCCTGTGAAAGCAACAGACTTTCAATCTGAGGGTCCTGTGAAAGCAACAGACTTTCAATCTGAGGGTCCTGTGAAAGCAACAGACTTTCAATCTGAGGGTCCTGTGAAAGCAGCAGACTTTCAATCTGAGGGTCCTGTGAAAGCAACAGACTTTCAATCTGAGGGTCCTGTGAAAGCGACAGACTTTCAATCTGAGGGTCCTGTGAAAGCGACAGACTTTCAATCTGAGGGTCCTGTGAAAGCGACAGACTTTCAATCTGAGGGTCCTGTGAAAGCGACAGACTTTCAATCTGAGGGTCCTGTGAAAGCGACAGACTTTCAATCTGAGGGTCCTGTGAAAGCGACAGACTTTCAATCTGAGGGTCCTGTGAAAGCGACAGACTTTCAATCTGAGGGTCCTGTGAAAGCGACAGACTTTCAATCTGAGGGTCCTGTGAAAGCGACAGACTTTCAATCTGAGGGTCCTGTGAAAGCAACAGACTTTCAGTCTGAGGGTCCTGTGAAAGCAGCAGACTTTCAATCTGAGGGTCCTGTGAAAGCAGCAGACTTTCAATCTGAGGGTCCTGTGAAAGCAACAGACTTTCAATCTGAGGGTCCTGTGAAAGCAACAGACTTTCAATCTGAGGGTCCTGTGAAAGCAGCAGACTTTCAATCTGAGGGTCCTGTGAAAGCAGCAGACTGAGGGTCCTGTGAAAGCAACAGACTTTCAATCTGAGGGTCCTGTGAAAGCAGCAGACTTTCAATCTGAGGGTCCTGTGAAAGCAGCAGACTTTCAATCTGAGGGTCCTGTGAAAGCAACAGACTTTCAATCTGAGGGTCCTGTGAAAGCAACAGACTTTCAATCTGAGGGTCCTGTGAAAGCAGCAGACTTTCAATCTGAGGGTCCTGTGAAAGCAACAGACTTTCAATCTGAGGGTCCTGTGAAAGCAACAGACTTTCAATCTGAGGGTCCTGTGAAAGCAGCAGACTTTCAATCTGAGGGTCCTGTGAAAGCAACAGACTTTCAATCTGAGGGTCCTGTGAAAGCAACAGACTTTCAATCTGAGGGTCCTGTGAAAGCAACAGACTTTCAATCTGAGGGTCCTGTGAAAGCAACAGACTTTCAATCTGAGGGTGATGATGACGATGATGATGATATGGATACTTATGTAGCGCCTATCTTCGGTCGGAGACCAAGCTCTAAGTGCTTTACAAACAGGGAGTCATTTGCGCAGCAGGCTGCCTACCTGGGAAGAGCCGACTGATGGCTACCATTGGGCGCTCATCATTCGTTTCCTGTGTCATTCGGTCGGGTTTCAGGAACGTACACATATACTCATGCAGCAATGTAACATTTTACGTGTATGACCGTTTTGGTTATTTACCCCACCATGTAGGCAGCCATACTTCGTTTTTGGGGGTGCACATGCTAGGTATAACCCACTGAACACTGACATGGATTACAGGATCTTAAATGTATTTAATCTTCTGCTTAAGTGTACACACGAAGGCGGTTGAGGCATAAGCAGGTCTACGCATATGTTGACCTGGGAGATGGGAAAACTCTCTGCCCTTTGCCCACCAGGTGCCGTTACTGAGATCTGAACCTGTGACCCTCAGATTGAAAGTCCAGCTTTAACCACTCAGCTATTTGTATTTGTATGTGTATTTCTTTTTATCACAACAGATTTCTCTGTGTGAAATTCGGGCTGCTCTCCCCAGGGAGAGCGCGTCGCTACACTACAGCGCCACCCATTTTTTTGTATTTTTTCCTGCGTGCAGTTTTATTTGTTTTCCCTATTGAAGTGGATTTTTCTATAGAATTTTGCCAGGGACAACCCTTTTGTTGCCGTTGGTTCTTTTACGTGCGCTAAGTGTATGCTGCACATGGGACCTCGGTTTATCGTCTCATCCGAATGCCTAGCGTCCAGACCACCACTCAAGGCCTAGTGGAGGGGGAGAAAATATCGGCGGTCGAGCCGTGATTCGAACCAGCGCGCTCAGATTCTCTCGCTTCCTAGGTGGACGCGTTACCTCTAGGCCATCACTCCACATTGAGCATAGGGGTGAATGCCAGGGATGTATACCTTGAATGTAGACACATCAGTTCCATGCCCACATACCTGGTGATGGTTCTTCAGCTGTATAAACCTGGAATTCACTGCTTTTTTTTCAGTCCATCACAGTCTTTTGCTCATATCTAATGAAAGAAAAAGTCTAAAGCCAGTCCTTTTCAAAGTAGTGTGTACATGATTCCATATCTGTGTTGTATGGATCCTCGTGAATTTCTTCCACATGTGTTTGTGTGTGAGTGAGTGTGTGTTTGTGTTATGTACATGTGTGTATATGTTTGTGTACGTGTATTCGTGTGTGTGTGTTAGTGTGTGTGTGTGTGTGTGTGCATGCCTCTGTGTATGTGTGTCGGTGTCTGTGTGTGTTCTTTTATGCTTTGTGTCGGACTGACAGGAGAGATTTGAAAGTGCTAATCCAATGTATGATCATAATTATCTTTGTGCTGTTCACATGCATTTCTGTGAGACTTATGTATCACTGCGCGCATGTGTGTGTGTGTGTGTGTGTGTCTGTGAAGAAAAACACTTTAGAAACCCATGTATTTGACTCGATGATGATGCCGGCATCTCGGGTGTTGTTTCAGGATGGACGTGTTCTGTTCATGGATCCAGTGGTCAAAGGTCAAAAGTTCATGGAGTTCAAAGTCTCCAAGGACCCTGTGAGTGACAGGTTATGGTGTACACGTGTGTGTGTGTGTGTGTGTGTGTGTGCGTGTGTGTGTCTGTTGCTGGCAGGTCTGTCCATCCCTTGATAAGGGTTTGTGTTTGTGAGTGTGTGTGTGTGTTTGTGTGTGGCTGTGTGTGGCTGTGTGTGTGTGTGTTTTTGTGTGTGTGGAGAGAGAACTCAGAATTCAAAACATTTTCTATTCAAGGATTGAGATTTTAGGTCTACATCCATCCATCCATATGGTATGTACGTACACACACACATGCATACATATTTATGTATGTTATGTCTTTAACAGTGTGTGTGTTCTGTTTGTGTGTTACTACATGTGTGTGTAAATGTGTATGTAAGTTTGTGTATGTATGTAGGTATCAAATGTATGTATGTATGTGTATGGCAGTGTTTGAATATCTGTTTTTGTGGAATATGTATATGTGTGTGTGAGTGAATTTTTTTTAGGTTTGTGTATGTGTGTGTAACAATATCAATATGTGTGTGTTTGCGTGTGTAGCTATGTATGTGTGTGTTACTATGTATATGTGTTACTATGTATGTGTCTCTAATTAAATGTGTGCTGTGTGTGTAACGAGATACGATTCGAGAGAGAGATTGAGTGTGTATGTGCATATGTGTGTATATGCCCCTATATATGTGTGTACGTGTCTGACTCTGTCTGTATATGTTTTTTCTGTGATTATTCATATCCACAGTTTGTAGTATTGTATTTGTGGATGCCACTTCTATGGCCATATGTGCTCTTATTTTGTATAATGCACTGTTTATATATGTACTGTTTCATGTGAGGTGCTTAGAGCTCATCTGTGGGGAGTTCGCGCTGTATAAGTGCAATATATCAGTTGTAGTAGTATCAGTGTTATTACTATGTATCAGTGTGTGTGTGTGTGTGTGTGTGTATGATAGTCAATTGTGTTCGACTATGACCATCAGAACAGCAGAGGAGGTAACTGCTGTCCCGACTATCTGGGCTAGAATTTGATTATAGTGGAGAGTGTCTTGCCCAAGTTACATCCCCACTCTCTCGGCCAAGACGGTTTTAGGACAGTCGACGTTGGGATGGTTCCCAAAGGCCAACTAGCCCCCAAGGCTGCAGCACTAAGAGCCAGTGCAATTTTGCCTCCTAGTTTGAGAGTCGTAGTCCTTCACAAAAGACAAAAGCTGTAAATGAATTCCCATTGCAATGGAGAAACCATTGATAATACAGCTCTCACTTTGCTGTTGGCCCAACTGTAAACTTACGTCAATCTGTGATAGAAGCTGAATGTTGGGCCTTGTGTGTGTAACTTTCAATGTATATGTATCAGTGTGTGTGTGTGTGTGTGTGTGTGTGTGTGTGTGTGTGTGTGTGTGTGTGTGTGTGTGTGTGACCAGGTGGTGGGTCTTCACCATGACGTGGACCACCAGTGCCTCACCACCCTGTCGCAGACCTCCCAGCTGACCCTGGTCCAGTTCTGGAGCCTGCCTGACCTGGAGTTGCTGCATGAGGTCTTCTGCCTCCCTGACCTGGCTGCCTTCACCCGCATCGTCAGTGTCGTCTGTCTCTCTGTCTCTTTTCTATCTCTCTGTCTCTGTCTGTCTGTCTGTCTCTTTTCTCTCTCTCTGTTTCTGTCTGTCTGTCTGTATCTTTTCTCTCTCTGTCTCTCTCTGTCTGTCTGTCTCTGTCTCTTTTCTCTCTGTCTGTCTGTCTCTGTCTCTTCTCTCTCTGTCTGTCTGTCTGTCTGTCTGTCTGTCTCTCCTGAGAGCTGGATGTAAAAAAAGCAGCTATTGTTACTCCACTACTTATCATCATCATCATTATCATCATCATCATAATTCTCCTTTTTATCATCATTATTATGATGGTCATCATCATTATCATCATCATCATCATGATCATTATTGATCATTATGATGATGATGATGGTGTGTGTCACAGGGCTACATGTGTGTGACTGGCCATGACAGTGGCTCCGTTCTCTTCCACACCCTGGACATGGCCAGTGACCCCGGCCTGTACAAAGGACGCTGTGAGTCTGTCTTTGCAACAGCAGTCTATCGGTGTAGCTTAACTCCCTCAGTACGGCCAGTCCTCTCTTCTCCTCTGCACAGACCCCTCGGATGTCCAGTGGGTGTCTGAATGACCCAACGTTTAGCTTCCGTCGTCAGAATTGTGGTATTCTTTGTCAACATTCACCCCTTCAGTATAAGAGCCTTCCGTTTGCAATATTTTGATGACGGTAACTGAGGTGAAACGCTGTTAACGTCGTCTCTTTCGCCGTTCGTATGGAGAGAGTTAATGGGCGTCCTTCAGTCTCTGAATTGTGTCTGGGGGAACCAGGTGGCAGGATGGTTAGGACTCTTATCCGCCAGTACAGAGTCTGCGGGGGTCTGGGTTTGTATTGTTTTGTATTGTATTGTATTGTATTGTATTACCCTTTTTTTGTCACAACAGATTTCTCGGTGTGAAATTCGGGCTGATCTCCCCAAGGAAAGCATGTCGCTACACTGAGAGCACCACCCATTAAAAGAAAAGAAAAAAAAAATGGTGACGGCACCTGGTGGGTAAAGGGTGGAGATTTTTCCAATCTCCCAGGTCAACATATGTGCACACCTGCTAGCGCCTGAATCCCCTTCATGTGTATACGCAAAGAAAAGATCAAATACGCATGTTAAAAATCCTGTAATTCATGTCAGTGTTCGGTGGATTATGGAAGCAAGAATATACCCAGCATGCACAACCCCCAAAAGCGGAGTATGGCTGCATACAGGGTGGGGTAGAAGCGGTCATACACATAAAAGCCCACTCGTGTACGTACGAGTGAACGTGGGAGTTGCAGCCCACGAACACAGAAGAAGAAGTAGAAAAAAAAATGTTTGCCAGGGACAACCCTTTTGTTGCTGTGGGTTCTTTTATGTGTGCTAAGTGCATGCTGCACACGGGACCTCAGTTATCTTCTCCAGATGACTAGCATTCAGACCACCACTCAAGGGTCTAGTAGAGAGGGAGAAAATACTGGCGACTGCCGGTGTGATTCGAACCAGCGCACTCAGATTTTCTTGCTTCCAAGGCGGACTTGTTTGTTACCACTTAGCTAAGGAAAAGAGTTATAATTATCTGTCACTGAGGAAGATAAATTGTTGATGCGCATTTGCTTGTTTGCTCAGTTGGGCTTTATTTACTGTTTGTTTGGTCTTTGACGTCACTGTTTTTGTTTGTGTCATGCGTGTGAAAGGTGCATGCGTGTATGTTGTTTTAGCATCCCCATGGGGGCACTTGAAATAAATGTCTGACCTTGCCTTGCCTCGATTGGTTAGTGTTTTTATTATTGATACATATACATTTACCATCTCAGGTGAGAGACCATGAAATAAATGTCTGGCCTTGTCTTGATTGGTTAGTGTTTTTATTATTGGTACATATACATTTACCATCTCAGGTGAGAGACCATGAAATAAATGTCTGGCCTTGTCTTGATTGGTTAGTGTTTTTATTATTGGTACATATACAGTGCCGATCTCCGGTGAGAGACCATGAAATAAATGTCTGGCCTTGTCTTGATCGGTTAGTGTTTTTGACTCACTTGTGTAAACAAAGTGAGTCTATGTTTTGACCCGGTGTTCGGTTGTCCGAGTGTGTGTGTTTGTCCGTGTGTCTGTGTGTCCGTGGTAAACTTTAACATTGACATTTTCTCTGCAAATACTTTGTCAGTTGACACCAAATTTGGCATAAAAATAGGAAAAATTCAGTACTTTCCAGTCATCTTGTTTAAAACAATATTGCACCTCTGGGATGGGCACAAAAAAATAAAAAAAGAAGCCTAATTATATGCAAACTGCATTTACTGTTATATTTATATTTTTTGTATTCTCTAAACTTGGCACTTTGACCTCTTATTCTGACACAACAACAAGAGGAGTCATTATTATCATTTTTTGTTCAAACAGGAACTTCTTTTGCTAAGCATGGAATTTTTATCTATTTTGCAAACGTTTTGGTGCAGATAGTAAAAAAGGGAAATTACTCTGTAATTAATGCTAGGGGACGTAATTTATCACAAGTGAGTCTTGAAGGCCTTGCCTCTCTTGTTATTATTGATACATATACAGTGCCGATCTCCGGTGATAGACCATGAAATAAATGTCTGGCCTTGCCTTGTCTTGATCGGTTAGTGTTTTTATTATTGGTACATATACAGTGCCGATCTCTGGTGAGAGACCATGAAATAAATGTCTTGCCTTGTCTTGTCTTGATCTCTGGTGAGAGACCTTGAAATAAATGTCTGGCCTTGTCTTGTCTTGATCGGTTAGTGTTTTTATTATTGGTACATCTACAGTGCCGATATCCGGTTAGACCATTCAGTGAGCGCTTTGCAAACACGGGGTCATTTGCACAACAGGCTGGCTGCCTGGGTAGAGCTGACTGATGGCTGCCGTTATGCGCTTATGATTCGTTTACTGTGCCATTCAGTCAGGTTTCCGTCGCACACGCATGCACATGCACACACACACACACACACACACACACACACACACACGTATATATAAAAGTGGGTTTTTCTTCTGAATTTTTTCCAGGGGTGACTCTTTTGTGTGTGTGTGTGTGTGTATGCGTGTGTGTGCATATGTGTGCATGTGCGTGTGTGTGTGCTTGCATGCATGCATGCATGTGTGTTTGTGTGTGTGTGTTTATGTGTGCGTGCATGCATCTATGTGTGTGTTGTGTGTGTGCGTGCATGTGTACGTGTGCGTGCATGCATCTATGTGTGTGTTGTGCGTGCGTGCGTGTGCATGCATGTTTGTGTGTGTGTGCGTGTGTGTGCTTGCATGTGTGTGTGTGTGTGTGTGTGTCAGTCATGCCGGAAGTGGAGGAGGTGGTGCCGGCCCATCACCGCCCAGAGCACAACGCCCCTGTCATCAACGTGGATGCCTGCGTTCCCATGAACATCTTCTGCTCCTGCAGGTAAAGGCTGCCGGTGCTCTGGCGAACGAAGACATGCATGATTACATTATTTATTTGGTTTTATTTTTTTCTTTGCTTTTTTTTTTTCTTTCATATTCAAGTATGTCCTTCTTCAGACCTCTATAGACATAAACTTTTGATATATAAATATAGCCAGGATATATGATGAGCATTGACTGTTAGTATATAAAATGTTGAATACACAATTAATATATTTATGTTGCATATTTGCTTTTTATGTATATGTCCTATATATTCATATGTACAATGTAAACGGAAAAAAACCCGAATAAAACTGAGTTTGAGGAAAAAGAGAAAAGATACATAAATAATGGATGAATATATGAATGAATTATTGAATGAACAGATGAATGATTATATGAATGATTGAATGAATGAACAAATGAATAAATATGATTGAATGAATGAATGAATATATAAAAAAAAACATAGAAGTAAATAATGATTATCTTGATGGTGGTGATGCTGATTGTGATATTTATGATACTGTTGATATTAATGATATATGTTAGTAGTAGTAGTTTTTGCAAAATAATGATTATCATGATGGTGGTGATGCTGATTGTGATATTTATGATACTGTTGATATTAATTATGTATGTTAGTAGTAGTAGTTTTTGCAGTAGTAGTCGTGGTGTTGTCGTTGTCGTCAAAAAACCATTGTTGTCGTTGACAACGACAACCATTATCGTTGTCATGGTGAGGACAAGGATGCACACTCACACAGACCTTTGACTTTTTACATGTATGGCTGTTTTTGTTTGGTTTTATTTGTTTGTTTGTTTTTACTCCATCATGTAGGCAGCCATTCTCCATTTTCAGGGGTGTGATGCTGGGTCTTTTCTTGGTTTCCATAACTTACCAAATGCTGACATGGATTAAAGCATCTTTAACAATTCAACACTGTACAATACATATACGATAGAATACAATACATGCTGGGTATTTTCTTGTTTCCATGACTCACCAAATGCTGACATGGATTCCTGGATCATTAACAATACAATACAATACAATACAATACAATACAATACAATACAATGCTTAGCGTGTACTTGTTTCCACAACCCACCGAACGCTGACACGGATTACAGGATCTTTAATGTGCGTTGATCAATGATCTTCTGCATGCGTATACACAAGAATGAATCATGTGTTAGCTGTGACATTGTGTGTGGTGTGTGTGGCTGGCTGGATATGGATATGGATACTGATTTCACACCTGTCCTCAGTGAGAGACCGAGTTCTAAGCGCGTTATAAACACAGAGTCATTTGCCACGACAGGCTGCCTTCCGGGGTAGAGAAGACTGACAGTTTGCCATTGGATGCTCATCATTCGTTTCCTATGTGTGTGTGTGGAGACAGTTTCAGTAGCTCAAGGAGGCATCACTGCGTTCGGACAAATCCATATACGCTACACCACATCTGCCAAGCAGATGCCTGACCAGCAGCGTAACCCAACGCGCTTAGTCAGGCCTTGAGGAGGAAAAAAAAAAAAAGGTGAATAAGGTAAGCGTACATAAATAAGTAAATAAATAAATAAATAATTATGATATATAAAAAAAGGAGTAGTAGTAATAATAATAATAATAAATAAACAAATAAATAAATAGATAAATAAATAAGACAACAATGATGATAAATAAGCAAATAAATGTAAAACATGAAGACGTGTGTGTGTGTGTGCCGTGGAAACTGCGATACGTAGCCTAGAAATGAGTGTGTGGAGGAGGGGGGTAGAGGAGGTGCAGGGTAATGTTTGTGTGGTGTGTGTGTGTGTGTGTGTTGGGGCTCATGTACGTTTATGTGTATTTGACTGTGCTTTCATATCTGTGAAACTGCATGTTTGGTGCATACCTGTTATGTATGTGTGGGTGTGTGTGTGCGTGTGTGTGTGTGAGGACAGTAAGGATGGAGTCATCAAGGTGTGGGAGGAAGGGGGAGCACTCCTAACGGAGATCACGTTGGACGATTCGCTGAGTGCCGCCTGTTTCCTCAATAAGTCGGCTGACATGGTTGTGGCCTACCAGAAACACATCTTCTTCATCAGTCACTGCAAAGGTAAACTTGTTTGTGGGGCTGGGGGTGGATGGGGGTGTATGTGTGAAG
>NC_134883.1:49474400-49499400 GCF_041734735.1 Babylonia areolata
TTGCTTGCGTATACACATGAAGGAGGTTCAGGCACTAGCAGGTCTGCACATATGTATTTGTATTTGTATTTCTTTTTATCACAACAGATTTCTCTGTGTGAAATTCGGGCTGCTCTCCCTAGGGAGAGCGCGTCGCTACACTACGGTGCCACCCATTTAAAAAAAATTTTTCCTGCGTGTAGTTTTATTTGTTTTTCCTATCGAAGTGGATTTTTCTACAGAATTTTGCCAGGAACAACCCTTTTGTTGCCGTGGGTTCCTTTACGTGTGCTAAATGCATGCTGCACACGGGACCTCGGTTTATCGTCTCATCCGAATGACTAGCGTCCAGACCACCACTCAAGGTCTAGTGGACGGGGAGAAAATATCGGCGGCTGAGCCGTGATTCGAACCAGCGCACTCAGATTCTCTCACTTCCAAGGTGGACGCGTTACCTCTGGGTCATCACTCCACTATATGATGACCTAGGAGACTGGAAAGCTCTCTACCCTCACCCATATAATGATGATGTGAACTGGATGCTTTTAATAGTGCCTAACCTCGGTCGGAGACCAAGCTCTAAGCGCTTTACAAACACTGAGTCATTTGCACAACAGGCTGCTTACCTGGGTAGAGATAAGATAAGATAAGAATAACTTTATTATCTCCAACTGGAGGAATTTGCTCAGGTGCATTATCACAACATAGACAAGTAAACAACATGGGGACCATAACTGTAAAAGTCAACGACAGCTTTTATGAATATTACGAAGATACAAATGTAAAAAATATCACATACATCGTTTCATACATACATCCACACACTGCAGGTAATAACTAGTATTCTTAATGTGAAAACGGAAAGAATTAAGAAACATTATTTGAATATAATTATAAACATAGCCTACTATACTGCACATTGATTATAATAGACAGATAAGAATAAAGATGAATTGTGGAAAACCACAACCAGATAATCAGCACACACCCGCACCCACCCACCACCTCCCACCCCACACACGCGGATTACTTGATTAAACAAGAGTAATAAACATATGTTCTCAAATAAAAGCATTTCTGAGCCGACTGATAGTGTCATTGAACGCTCATTGTTTGTTTCCTACATCAGGCATCAGTCACGCATACACACACCCTCACACAGACATGTGTATTTACGTGTATGACCGTTTTGTTTTTATACCTTGCCATGTTGGCAGCCATACTCCATTTTCGGGGGTGTGAATGCTGGGGGTGTCTTCTTGTTTCTGTAAAAAAAAAAGAAAAAGATAAAGAAAGAACAATGAGATGGTATGGTCAGGTGACAAAGATCTGACGGGCTGTCCAAGCCCACCCTTCAGGGAGCAGGGCAGGGGGGGAAGGAGACGAGGCAGACAGTGACAAAGGTGGGCAGACAACGTGGAGTGATGGCCTACAGGTAACGCGTCCTTCCTAGGAAGCGAGAGAATCTGAGTGCGCTGGTTCGAATCACGGCTCAGCCGCCGTTATTTTCTCCCCCTCCACTAGACCTTGAGTGGTGGTCTGGATGCTAGTCATTCGGATGAGACGATAAACCGAGGTCCCGTGTGCAGCATGCACTTAGCGCATGTAAAAGAACCCACGGCAACAAAAGGGTTGTCCCTGGCAAAATTCTGTAGAAAAATCCACTTCAATAGGGAAAACAAATAAAACTGCACGCAGGAAAAAAATACAAAAAAAAAAGGGTGGCACTGTAGTGTAGCGACACGCTCTCCCTGGGGAGAGCAGCCTGAATTTCACACAGAGAAATCTGTTGTGATAAAAAGAAATGCAAAAATACAACAACAAAAAACCCCCAAAAAAACATCACTGAGTGGACAGAGACGAGCTTTGCCGAAACTCAGGCCCTATTCCACGACCGCCATAATTGGAGAATGTTGGTGAAACATTCAGACAGATCCGGTGTAAAACCCAATACAGGCAATATTCCTTCTTCCGCAGAACGATACGTGACTGGAACAACCTGCCTGAAACAGCTATAGCAGCAGACACCTTGGACACCTTTAAGTCTAGGGTGCCCCCCAATCAGTAGTTAATTAGATAACAGGTCCCCTACCCCCCCCCCCCTCCTCCTCTTCCCCACCCCCTCTCTTACCCTAATATTTTTGGTTTTTTAAATTTATTTTTGGGGCCCTGCTGTCCGTAGATCAGCAAGGGACCGGCTAGCTCGGAAGGGCGAAAGGTGAAGTGATAGTAGCCTGCAGGAGAACCCACTTACAGTAGGACTAGGTTTTCATCCTCACTAATAGGTCTGTCGCGTTCTGTAGTTTGTTTTTCTTTCATCGCAACCCAACAAAAACGGCGTAAAAATCAAATTGACGATTGTGGCCGTCAACGCAGTGAAAGTGAAAGACAGCAGAAGAGGTGGGCAGACAATATCACTGAGTGGACAGAGGGGAGCTTTGCCGAAACTCAGGCCCAGTCCCAGGACAGAATGTTGGTGATGTGTTCAACAGCGCAGCACACCCCCTACGGCCAAACCAGGTTTTTCAGGCCCAGTGATCAGACTCAAAATGTATCATTACCCCAAATCTGATAATCCTCATTGCCTGGCCATAAAAGACAGAAAATAACATCCTATTCTTACCCAGTGGTTTTTTTTGTGTGTTTAAAAAAAATTTTTTTTAGACATTTATTAAAATAATTTTTCAGGGACCTGTAATTGTCATTCAAAAAAACCCAACAAGGATTGGGAGGGATGTATATAAAAAAAAAAAAAAAAAATCAGAAATATGAGTCTTGTGTCATCTCTTTGTTTTAGGAGTCGGATGAGGAAGGGAGGCTATCCCTGGCCCCCACGGACATTTACCTCTCCCCTCCCTCCACCCCCGGCAGCCTGTCCAGGGTGGATCTGACCTTGAGGTCGGAGGTCAGCAAGTATGACCTCCTGCAGCAGATGAAGTCCACCTTGCAGATGTTGATAGGTTGGTGTCGTTGGGCGTGTTCACATGATTGATAATGATGATTGTAGGAATGCAGACTGATGTTCACATGATTGATACTGATGATTGTAGGAATGCAGACTGATGTTCACATGATTGATAATGATGATTGTAGGAATGCAGACTGATGATTACATCCCCCCCAGGCGGAGAGCTCTTGGTGTTTACATTAATAAAAGTTGAAGATATGGATACTTATACAGCACCTATCCTCGGTCGGAGACCAAGCTCTAAGTTGTGTACAGCGTGAAACTGAAAACGATGATGATGATAATGATGATATGGATACTTATATAGCGCCTATCTTCGGTCGGAGACCAAGCTGTAAATGCTTTACAAATAAAAGGAAGTGTCTGGGTTTGTTCCAATGTACCTTTTATTTACCTGTGTGCTAGCTGAATCGGTAGCATAAGCAGCACTGACTTGAAGTTGTGTACCTTGTGACTGGAGAGAGTTACCACTCTTTTACTATTTGTCTTAGTGTGTGTTGCTGTGTCAGGCTGACAGCAGTTGGCTGGGCTTATAGTGTGAACGTAGCCTCGCAGACGTAAGGAGGGGAGAACTATTTCTTCGTTTGTGGGCTGCAACTCCCACGTTCACTTGTATATACACAAGTGGGCTTTTACGTGTATGACCGTTTTTACCCCGCCATATAGGCAGCCATACTCCATTTTCAGGGGTGTGCATGCTGGGTTTGTTCTTTTTTCCATAGCCACCGAAGGACTAATCTGAAATGCGCTAGAAATAGGTCTTTCAGAGCTCAGGTTCCACAGGTGTGGAACTCTTTACTTTCATCTCTTCAAAATTCCTCTGATCTACATTCCTTTAAGTCAGATATGAAAACTTACCCTTTCCGCAAGCATTTTTGTTATGGACAGAATGGTTAAACCCAAGGTATGCTTGTTGGCAAGTATCTTTGTGCTAGTATTTTTATAGTCCTGTTTTAATGCATTGTGTATTTTATGTAGTTTCGGTCTTAGATGTGATGTCATTTTTTCTATCTGGTTATTTTTGATTGGCATGTGTGTGTGTGTGTGGTTGTGTGTGTGTGTGTGTGTGTGTGTGTGTGTGTGTGTGGTTGTGTGTGTGTGTGTGCGTGCATGCGTGCGTGCATGCATGTGTTTGTGAGGTTACAATGCTCTGGTATGTGTGTGTAAGTGTGTATGCATGTTAGTGTGTCCGAACAGAATTCTATGTTAGAAAATAAAAAATATTTTAATTCTTATGCAACTTTCTTTTTAATGCAGTTGATATTTAATGTCAGTGTGTGTGTGTGTGTAAGGGAGGGACATTTATATATCTGTGTGGGGGGGTGGGTGTGTGCGTGTGTGTGTGTGTTCTACAAAAAATGCATTTTGTTTTAATCTGAGCCTTATTTATTTCATAGCTTTTATAATCTTTAGTGTGCTTTTGCATTCATATGAACACACTGGATGTTTTCCATGGTCAGATAGCGGTTGAGATGTTTATAGTCACCTATGATGTAAGGCGATTTGAGCAGCGTTGGTGCTGGATATCGCGCCATAGAAAAACTATATATTATTATTATTATTATTATTGTCATTATTAGATAAGTCCAATGCTTCAACCACTCGGCTATTGTACCCGACGGAGGAGGAGAATTTCAAAGAGGTGCGCTCACTTTTTTTTCTTTTTTTTTTCTTCTTCTTCTTCTCTCCTGCAGAGAAACAGAAGGAGAAGCAGAAGAGGAGGAAGGGGGTGACGGTGGCCCCCGCCCTCAGAGGGGGCAGGGTGGCGGGGGGTGGGGAGGAGGAGGAGGAGGAAACGCCAGACGGGGGACAGGCTGCCGCCTCCTCCATGCGCTTCCAGTTCCCCCGCTTCGAGGGGTCCCCCGGCCCCACCCCCACCCTCACCCCCTCCTCCACCCCCGAGCCCCTCTCGGAGGCGGAGCTGTCGGAGGTGAGGCCTTTTTGTGCGTCGAGAAGGGGTGCTCCTCTTCTTCTTTGTGTGTCGTTGACGTGTGTTCCTCTCCTTCTTTGTCAACAGCATGTGTTCCTCTCCTTTGTGTGTCGTCGACATGTGTTCCTCTTCTTCTTTGTCAACAGTATGTGTTCCTCTCCTTTGTGTGTCGTCGATATGTGTTCCTCTCCTTCTTTGTGTGTTGACAGCATGTGTTCCTCTCCTTTGTGCGTCGTTGACATGTGTTCCTCTCCTTTGTGTGTCATCAACATGTGTTCCTCTCCTTTGTGCGTCGTTGACATGTGTTCCTCTCCTTTGTGCGTCGTTGACATGTGTTCCTCTCCTTTGTGTGTCATCAACATGTGTTCCTCTCCTTTGTGTGTCATCAACATGTGTTTCTCTCCTTTGTGCGTCATTGACATGTGTTCCTCTCCTTTGTGCGTCGTTGACATGTGTTCCTCTCCTTTGTGCGTCGTTGACATGTGTTCCTCTCCTTTGTGCGTCGTTGACATGTGTTCCTCTCCTCCTTTGTGCGTCGTTGACATGTGTTCCTCTCCTTTGTGCGTCGTTGACATGTGTTCCTCTCCTTCTTTGTGAGTCGTTGACATGTGTTCCTCTCCTTTGTGAGTCGTTGACATGTGTTCCTCTCCTCCTTTGTGAGTCGTTGACATGTGTTCCTCTCCTTCTTTGTGCGTCGTTGACATGTGTTCCTCTCCTTTGTGAGTCGTTGACATGTGTTCCTCTCCTCCTTTGTGCGTCGACGACGTGTGTTCCTCTCCTTTGTGATGAAAGGAAATGTGGATGAATGTGTTTTGATGTGTGCAGTGTTTTGCTTCTTCAGATAAAATGAATAATAGGTGAATATATTTATATAGTTTTCTGCTTACTGTGACAGAACGAATAATTGATAAATGTATTTATTTACATATGCTCTCTCTCTCTCTCTCTCTGTCTCTCTCTCTCTCTGCACATATATATATATATATATATATATATATACTATGATGAAACGAATGATGGATAAATGTATATATATATATACATATATGAATCTGCCGACATTGAAGACATAGTCAGGACTCGCCCCAAGCGCAGAAGTGGAGAGAGGTTCTGAAATAGAGTGCTGACAACAAACCAGAGTGCTTGCTCTGACAGCTGCAGCACGCAGGCCTAGCTGTGGACCAGTGGGAGGAAAGACCGGAACGTAGGAACACAGCACGGACTGTGACCCACTACGAGTGGGATATCTGAGCGAGAGAATCTGAGTGCGCTGGTTCGAATCACGGCTCAGCCGCCGATATTTTCTCCCCCTCCACTAGACATTGAGTGGTGGTCTGGACGCTAGTCATTCGGATGAGACGATAAACCGAGGTCCCGTGTGCAGCATGCATTTAGCGCACATAAAAGAACCCACGGCAACAAAAGGGTTGTTCCTGGCAAAATTCTGTAGAAAAATCCACTTCGATAGGAAAAACAAATAAAACTACACGCAGGAAAAAATACAAAAAAATGGGTGGCGCTGTAGTGTAGCGACGCGCTCTCCCTGGGGAGAGCAGCCCGAATTTCACACAGAGAAATCTGTTGTGATAAAAAGAAATACAAATACAAATATGTTTTTAATAATAATAATGGTATTTATATAGCGCTGAATCTTGTGCAAAGACAAATCAAAGCGCTTTCGCACCAGTCATTCACACGCATGCATAACTCTAAAACTGCAGAAACTAAAGACAAGGAAGAGGCAGGCAAGGGAGGCTATTTTGGGAAGAGGTGGGTTTCAAGGCCAGACTTGAAAGAGCTGAGTGTGGAGACCTGACGAAGCGAAAGAGGAAGTTCATTCCAATCGCAAGGTCCAGAGACAGAGAAAGAACGGCGGCCAACAGTGGAGTGTTTGAATCTGGGTATGCGTAAACAGAGTGGATCCGAAGCCGATCGTAGTGAGCGAGATGGAGTGTAGAGGTGTTTCTACACATGACCATTATGCTGTGCCCCCTCCCTTGGAGGTAGAAAAGGGGTCAGATGGTTAAGACGCTCATCTGCCAGTACAGAGACCGGAGTGTCTAGTCAGTCAGATGAGACGGTAAACCAAGGTCACTTGTGCTGCACACACTTGGCGCACTGGAAAAGAACCCATGGCAACAACAGAAGTGTTGTCCTCTGGCAAGACGGGCGCCATAGCGGAATGGTTAAAGCGTTGGACTGAGGGTCCCGGGTTTGAATCACGGTGACGGCGCCTGGTGGGTAAAGGGTGGAGATTTTTACGATCTCCCAGGTCAACATATGTGCAGACCTGCCAGTGCCTGAACCCCCTTCGTGTGGATACGCAAGCATAAGATCAAATACGCACGTTAAAGATCCTGTAATCCATGTATCGGCGTTCGGTGGGTTATGGAAACAAGAACATACCCAGCATGCACACCTCCGAAAGCGGAGTATGGCTGCCTACATGGCGGGGTAAAAACGGTCATACACATAAAAAGCCCACTCGCGTATATTATATACGAGTGAACATGGGAGTTGAAGCCCACGAACGCAGAAGAAGAAGTCCTCTGGCAAAACTGTGTAGAACTGAAGGAATCGACTCTTGATAGGTACACAAATATACATGCATGCACTCGAGACCTGACCAAGCGCGTTGGGTAATGCTGCTGGTGAGGCATCTGCTGAGCGGATGTGGTGTAGAGTGTATGGATTTGTCTGAATAATGCAGTGACGCTTCCTTGAGAAACTGAAAGTGAACACCCCCGCCCTCCCCCCCCCCGGCCCCCTCCTGTGGGGATGGAAAAAGAAAAAAGCTGTTTATTAGTACAGATAGTATTCGCTACCTTCTGGAAATTTGGTGCCAGGAGTTTGCTCTTTTCTGTGGCTCTCTTTGTTTCTGGCTCTGACCTCCCTGTTCGTCACGTACTTTCTGCCGTGTTGGCTCATTCACCTGTTTGTCTTTTGTTTTTGTTTTCTAGAACGCCTTGAGTATTTGTTGTTGTTGTTGTTGTTGTTGTATATATGAAGGATTGTGTTTTTCAGGAAGAACAAAGCGACGTGGAGGATCAAGTCAAAGAACTGCTGCCGCCCAAGAAAATTCCGGACTTGGAACTGGTGGCTGGTAAGTGCACTGACGGGCAAAAGCGTGCGTTGGGAGTATTTATGATGATGATTTTGTTAGGTGTTTACAATGCACCCTACCTCTTTGGCCAAGGGGCCCCAGACCTCTGACAATTGGCACCAGTGTGGGGGAGGAGAATGGTTACAAAGATAGATAACACAAAGCTGTGTTGGGGAGGAGAATGGTTACAAAGATAGATAACACAAGGCAGTGTGTGGAGGAGAATGGTTACAAAGATAGATAATACAAGGCGGTGTGGGGGAGGAGAATGGTTACAAAGATAGATAACACAAGGCAGTGTGGGGGAGGAGAATGGTTACAAAGATAGATAACACAAGGCAGTGTGGAGGAGAATGGTTACAAAGATAGATAACACAAAGCAGTGTGGGGGAGGAGAATGGTTACAAAGATAGATAACACAAGGCAGTGTGGGGGAGGAGAATGGTTACAAAGATAGATAACACAAGGCAGTGTGGGGGAGGAGAATGGTTACAAAGATAGATAACACAAGGCAGTGTGGGGGAGGAGAATGGTTACAAAGATAGATAACACAAGGCAGTGTGGGGGAGGAGAATGGTTACAAAGATAGATAACACAAGGCAGTGTGGAGGAGAATGGTTACAAAGATAGATAACACAAGGCAGTGTGGGGGAGGAGAATGGTTACAAAGATAGATAACACAAGGCAGTGTGGGGGAGGAGAATGGTTACAAAGATAGATAACACAAGGCAGTGTGGGGGAGGAGAATGGTTACAAAGATAGATAACACAAGGCGGTGTGGGGAGGAGAATGGAAAAAACAAGAAAAAACAAGACATATATGTGTGCTTTTACACTGAGACAATACCACCAGTTGCACACACACACACACACACACACACACACACACACACATATATATATATATACATACATACATACATACATACACACACACACACACACACACACACACACATCGATATATATATATATGTGTGTGTGTGTGTTTGTTAATGAAAAATACATGGATCTCTACTGTACAATGATATAATCTTTAATGATTAATGAACAATATTTCGGGGGGTCACTTTCCAGCCCAGCAGCACTGTGGAGTGCCTCAGGTTTTCATTCTCTCCTGGCAGTGCTTACCTCCTCCCTGTGTGTTCTGCTGACCTGTAGCGAGGTGACACAGTGTTCCAGACAAAGAGATAACACGTTCATTGCTCCCACCTCCACAGTGGCAGGACATTAACTCCGCTCTTGATGAACAGAAACACACTCGCACTGCATTTCACAATACAATACACAATACACAAACTTTTATTGTCTATACTTTGGTACAGAGGTTTTCTTTTTGGCAGCAGCACATGTCCAACATAAGAAGAAAACAACAAACAAATAAAATGAAAAAAATGAATAGAAAATAAAAAGATAAATTAAATGGCACCAAATGGAAATAGCTATATACAAATATACAGATTACTGAAATTTACGTGCCTCTCCATTTCAGTCAGCCAAACCGCATTGCACATCTACACACACACACACACACACACACACACACACACACCACGCGCACACACACGCACACATACGCTCTCTCTCATCCCCTCTCTCTCTGTCTCTCTCTTCACAAGAAATTTAACTACAAAGATCAAGACACAGGGTGTGTTATTGTAACGTGTAATGTACACAGTATTGAGTAAACACTTCAGTTGTTATGGGTCAGATTGCAGAGAGTATCCAGGTGTGACTCAACCCTGTATAAACAAACACACTCACACTATACGTCAGGGCGCAGGGTATGTTGTGTGTATGTATGTCTGATAGTCAGTCGTGTCCGACTATGACCATCAGAACAGCAGAGGAGGAAACTGCTGTCCTATGTGGGCGAGAATTTGATTATAGTGGAGAGAGTCTTGCCCAAGTTAATCTCTACTCTCGGCCAAGAGGGTTTTAGGAAAGTCAGCGTTGGGATGGTTCCTAAAGGCAATTTTGCCTCCTGGTTTGAGAGTCATAGTCCTTCACAAAAGACTTTAAGCTGTAAATGACTTTCCACTGCAATGGAGAAGCCATTGATCATACAGCTCTCAGTTTGCTGTTGGCCCAACTGTAAGCTTATGTCAGTCTGTGAGATGAGCTGAGCATTGGGCCTGCAGGGTATTTTATTGTAACAGAAAATGTGTACTGCATAAGTAAGCACTGTACACTGACTGATAACCAGCATCTGGATGTAGACGTATTTGATTAAAATGTTAACGAAACTTGTTTTTAAATGGTGTACACGTAATCCTCTGGTCATGTTTTTTCTCGGATGTTCTCTCTGTGTTGTTGTTTCTTCAGTGACCATTTCTGTTCCTTTTGGTGGGATCTGAAGAGCTTGAATACGCTCAAACAGACTGTAATGTTGCATTACATCAGTGTGCTATCAACATGTTTATTGATTATCTGGATAATGGGGGCGTGGGTTTCTGTTATATGCTGATTGTAATCCGCAAAGCTTTAACCCTCCTGCTTTCACATATTCTATAAAGAAACTCTTTATAGTGTTCAGCTGTGGACTGTGTGAATGCAGTAGGGTTAAAGTGGATGGTGCATTGCTGTAGATATGTATATCTGATTCATTTTATGCTTTATTCATTTGTTTGCTTGTTTATAAAAAAAAAAGTAATTGTTTGTTACTTTTTTCTGTTTGTGTATCATGTTTTCATTTCGATCGTGGATTTGAGAGAAATAATGTATCTCACTTCTTTCTTGCTATCTTATTCTTTCTTTCCTGACTTTTTCTTTTTTTGGTTTTGATGATTGGGGCCTGTATTTTTATTCATTGTCTACACAGTGACAGTGTCAAATGATACGATATATGTGAAAATATGTTGAATAAGACATGATAAAATATGGTGCAGTGAATGCCCTCACAGTTTTCTCTAGTTTTAAGTGTTTTTGTTGCAGAAATTAAATTTTAGAGCATCCCATGGACCCTGTGTATGAATATGCTGTGCGTCGTTTCCTTTTTCAAAGCATCAGGGACTTGTGTATATGTATCATCAGAAGTCTCGAGAAGAGAATAACACACACACACACACTCCGCACCATCACCACACCATCACATGCCCACACACCACAAAACACACAGACTCATACACACACTCAAACACACATTCACTCACTCACACACACATCCACACACACACACACACACTCCTCTCTCTCTCGTCACTCTCTCTCTCTCTCTCTCTCAGTCTCACTCACACATCAGCAGAAACAAGCAGCACACTCACACACACAGAACACACACAGTCAAACACACAGCACTCACAACACACACACACACCACACCACACCACACAACACCACACACACGCACACACACACTCACAGTACGCACAAGCACACCCACAGCACACACAACACAAAACACACACACTCACAACACACACAACCACATCCACACCACACCACACCACACCATCATGCACACATACACACACCACACCACCCCTCCCATCACAACAGACACATACCCTCCACCCCACCCCCTCCATCCCACACACCCCTCTACCCTCCTCAGTCCACCCCTCCACACACACCTCTCATCATACCCCTCCTCATCCACCCCCCACAAACCCCTCTTACCCCTCCTCATCCACCCCACACACCCCCCCTCTACCCCTCCTCATCCACCCCACATCACACCCCTCTACTCCCTCCTCATCCTCCTCCACACACACACACCTCTACCCCTCCTCATCCACCCCACACACACCCCTCTACCCCTCCTCATCCACCCCACGCACACCCCTCTTACCCCTCATCATCACCCCACACACACCCCTCTACCCTCCTCATCCACCCCACACACACCCCTCTACCCCTCCTCATCCACCCACGCACACACCTCTACCCCTCCTCATTCCACCCCACACACACCCTCTACCCTCCTCATCCACCACCACACCCCTCTACCCTCCTCATCCACCCCACCCCTCACCTTATAACACACCCATCCACACCCACACCCCCTACCATCCTCATCACACCACACAAACCTCAACCCCTCTCATCCACACACAACCTACCTCATCCACCAACCACTTCCATCACCCCCCACACACACCTTACCTCATCTACCCACAACACTACCTTCATCGCACACCCTTACCCTCACCCACCCACACACACCCTTACCCTCTCTCACCCACACACACCACTCACCTCTCATCCCCAACTCATCACCACCCTATCCCCAACAACTCACCCTCCTATCCACCCCACACTCTACTCTATCCACCCACACACACCTCTCCCTCCATCCACCCCACAAAATCTACCCTCTCACCAACACCCTTCCTCTATCCACCCCACACAACCCCTCTACCCACCTCATCACCCCACACACCCCTCTACCCTCCTCATCCACACCCACACTCTTACCCTCTACACCCACACAACCTCCACCCACCCCCCTCATCCACACCCTCTACCTCATCCACCCCACACACACCCCTCTACCCCTCCTCATCCACACCCACACGCCCCTCTACCCCTCCTCACCCACCCCACACACACCACTCTACCCCTCCTCATCCACCCCACACACACCCCTCTACCCCTCCTCATCCACCCCACACACACCCCTCTACCCCACCTCATCCACCCCACACACACCCCTCTACCCCTCCTCATCCACACCCACACGCCCCTCTACCCCTCCTCACCCACCCCACACACAACCCTCCACCCCACCCCCCTCCATCCCACACACCCCTCTACCCCTCCTCATCCACCCCACACACACCCCTCTACCCCTCCTCATCCACACCCACACGCCCCTCTACCCCTCCTCATCCACCCCACACACACCCCTCTACCCCTCCTCATCCACCCCACACACACCCCTCTACCCCTCCTCATCCACCCCACACACACCCCTCTACCCCTCCTCATCCACCCCACACACACCCCTCTGCCCCTCCTCATCCACCCCCCACACACCCCTCTACCCCTCCTCATCCACCCCACACACACCCCTCTACCCCTCCTCATCTACCCCACACACACCCCTCTACCCCTCCTCATCCACCCCACACACACCCCTCTACCCCTCCTCATCTACCCCACACACACCACTCCACCCCTCCTCATCCACCCCACACACCCCTCTACCCCTCCTCATCCACCCCACACACCCATCTACCCCTGCTCATCCACCCCACACACACCCCTCCTCATCCACCCCACACACACACCTCTACCCCTCCTCATCCACCCCACACACCCCTCTACCCCTCCTCATCCACCCCACACACACCCCTCTACCCCACCTCATCCACCCCACACACACCCCTCTACCCCTCCTCATCCACCCCACACACACCACTCCACCTCTCCTCATCCACCCCCCACACACCCCCCTCCACCCCTCCTCATCCACCCCACACACACCCCTCCACCCCTCCTCATCCACCCCACACACACCCCTCCACCCCTCCTCATCCACCCCACACACACCCCTCCACCCCTCCTCATCCACCCCACACACACCCCTTCTCATCCACCCCCCACACACCCCTCTACCCCTCCTCATCCACCCCACACACCACTCCACCCCTCCTCATCCACCGCCCACACACCACTCACCCCTCCTCATCCACCCCCACACACCCCCTCTACCCCTCCTCATCTACCCCCACACACACCACTCTACCCCTCCTCATCCACCCCACACACACCCCTCTACCCCTCCTCATCCACCCCACACACACCCCTCTACCCCTCCTCATCCACCCCACACACACCACTCCACCTCTCCTCATCCACCCCCACACACACCCCCTCCACCCCTCCTCATCCACCCCACACACACCCCTCCACCCCTCCTCATCCACCCCCCACACACCCCTCCACCCCTCCTCATCCACCCCCACACACCTCCACCCCTCCTCATCCACCCCACACACACTCCTCTACCCCTCCTCATCTACCCCACACACACCCCTCTACCCCTCCTCATCCACCGCCCACACACCCCTCCACCCCTCCTCATCCACCCCACACCACCCCTCTACCCCTCCTCATCCACCCCACACACTCCTCTACCCCTCCTCATCTACCCCACACACACCACTCCACCCCTCCTCATCCACCCCCGCCCCCCCTCTACCCCTCCTCATCCACCCCACACACCCATCTACCCCTGCTCATCCACCCCACACACACCCCTCCTCATCCACCCCACACACACCTCTACCCCTCCTCATCCACCCCACACACCCATCTACCCCTGCTCATCCACCCCACACACACCCCTCCTCATCCACCCCACACACACACCTCTACCCCTCCTCATCCACCCCACACACCCATCTACCCCTGCTCATCCACCCCACACACACACCCTCCTCATCCACCCCACACACACACCTCCACCCCTCCTCATCCACCCCCCACACACCCCTCCACCACCCTCTGTGTGAGTGTGAGTCCACTGACTGTCACCCCTGCTGTTCTCAGAGGCTGTGATGCAGAGAGAGAGAATTCGAAGAAAGAAAGAGAAGGCAAAGGCTGGTGAGATAGAGTAACGCCAGTATGCTTCTCCCTGTTCCTGTGTGTGGTGTCCGATTACTGTTTGTCATGTACACACACACACACACACACACACACACACACACACACACACACACATTTGCAAAGTGACCACTACATGTCAGATCACTGTTTGTCGTGAACACACACACACACACACACACATTTGCAAAGTGACACACACACATGCATACACACACACACACACACACACACACACATACGCAGGCCAGTTGATCAGTTTGCTCTATGCCTTACTAGCTGTTGTTCCAGGCGTTGTGTGTGTAATTGGAGATGGATTTTGTTTTAGTTAGTTGGTGCCTTGTCATTGTGGTAATTATTTTTTGTGACCAGAGCTGATTCCCCAACATGCACACACACACACACACACACACTCACTCATGCATGCACACAGACACTCACAGATGCTTAGACACACGCACAGACACACACACACAGACACACACACACACACACACACACACACACACACACACACACACACACACACACACATATGCAGGCCAGTTGATCAGTTTGCTCTATGCCATACTAGCTGTTGTTCCAGGCATTGGGTGTGTAATTGGAGATGGATTTTGTTTTAGTTAACTAGTTGGCGCCTTGTCATTGTGGTAATTATTTTTGTGACCAGAGCTGATTCCCCAGCATGCACACACACACACACTCTTGCATGCACACAGACACTCGCAGATGCTTAGACACACACACAGACACACACACACAGACACACACACACACACACACACACACACACACACACACACACACACACATTCCTTCAGTCTGGTGGTAAAAAGTTTTGTATATTGATGTCTCAAATATGAGGAAACATTGAATTCCAGAATTTATAAAGATGGCAAATGTCTGCTGGAAAGATTTTAGTTTGGAAATAGCTTCATAGTACTGCGTTTGAATAGCCTAGAGAATTGCAACAACGGCTGTGTGAAATAGAAATGCGTGTGAAAGAACTGCTGTTGTGAAGTGTTTAGATGCAAAGAGAGTTGCTGTGTGTGTGTGGATTAGAGGCAAGTGGGATATGTATATTGACTTTTAGGCGAGTGGTTTGCTTTTTTCTCGGAATGTTGATGTGTGTCCAGGGTTCTTGCCGGCATTGACTGTCCAGTGGGAACATCATGATGCACTGTATCACAAACATGCATGCATATGCACATAGGCATGCACACATGCAGGCATACTCACATGCACACACACACACACATGTGCATGCGCACACACACACACACACACACACACATTTTAAAAGAGTAACAGAACACACAAACACACACACACACACACACACACACAAATGGCACAGCCAGTTTTTTGACCATTTTGTTGTTTGTGTGACTACACAGATTTATAGTGCGGCACAGTTTCAACTCTGTGTGTGTGTGTGTGTGTGTGTGTGTGTGTGTGTGTGTGCGCGCGTGCGTGTGTGTGTGTTCTGTTACTCTTTTAAAATGTGTGTGTGTGTGTGTGTGTGTGTGTGTGTGTGTGTGTGCGTGCGTGTGTGTGTGTTCTGTTACTCTTTTAAAATGTGTGTGTGTGTGTGTGTGTGTGTGTGTGTGTGTGTGTGTGTTCTGTTACTCTTTTGTCACAACAGTTGTCTCTATGTGGAATTCGGTCTGCTCTCCCCAGGGAGAGTATGCTGTTACAACGCAGCGCCACCCACATTTTTTTCGTGTGCGTGTGTGTGCATGCATGCATGCATGCATGCATTCTTGCATATTTATACATGTGTTACCATCTCTCCCCTCCCCCACCCCTTGTGATTCACAACAGTTGCTGCAGAAGCACAAGCCAAGGCAGACAAATCTGTCGGCAAGCCAGTCGTCAAGGATGATCTCCCTGCACCAAAGCGGACGCGCAAAGCCATCAGCGACGTGGAGATCGACGCGGAGACGTTGATGAAGGGGGCGAGACGAGCGCCGGTTGCCGTCAGGAAGGAAGCGGACCATTCACACGTTGGTGGCATCACCGGCGTCAGCTCTGAGGGCGGGGATGTATGTATCAGTTTTCTGTTGCTTTCCTGTCGTACGTCTTGGACGCATGCATGCACAGTTTGATATGTATGGCTGTCTGTGAATCTTTCATATTTATTTGTCATATTTTGGTGTAGTTTGTTTTTTGTGTTGTTGTTTTGGGGTTTGTTTTTTTGGGGGGTTATTTTTGAGGGGGGGTGGGGTGGGGGGGGGGATCAGTTTCTGTTGCTTCCTTTCGTACGTCTTGGACGCATGATTGCACAGTTTGACATGTATACCCTGTATGTGTACCTTTCTTTTTTATTTATCATATTTTGGATTGGTTTTGTGTTGTTGTTTTTGTTTTTTTTTGTTTTTTTGGGGGGTGGGGTGGGGGGGGGGGTTGTATCAGTTTCAGTTGCTTCCTTTCATACGTCTTGAACACATGTACACACAGTTTGACATGAATGCCCTGCCTGTGTACCATTCGTTTTTATCATATTTTGGTGTAGTTTGTTTTTGTTTTGCTGTTGTTGTTGTTGTTGTTGTATATCCAAAGCAGATGTGGTGTAGTGTGTATGGTTCAGTCCACATGGTTTGACGCCTCCTTGAACCTGAAACTGGAGGGGTTGTATTTTGGTCTGATTATTGTTTGGTTTTTTTTTATATTGTTTTATTGACTCACTTGTGTAAGTGAGTCTATGTTTTAACCCGGTGTTCGGTTGTCTGTGTGTGTGTGTGTGTGTCCGTGTGTCTGTGTGTCCGTGGTAAACTTTAACATTGAAGTTTTCTCTGTAAACACTTTGTCAGTTGACACCAAATTAGGCATAAAAATAGGAAAAATTCAGTTCTTTCCAGTCATCTTGTTTAAAACAATATTGCACCTCAGGGATGGGCACAAAAAAAAAGAAAAAAAAGAAGCCTAATTATATGCAAACTGCATTTACTGTTATATTTTTTGTATTCTCTAAACTTGGCACTTCTGACCACAACAACAAGAGCAGTCATTATTATCATTTTTTGTTCAAACAGGAACTTCTTTTGCTAAGCATGGAATTTTTATTTATTTTGCAAACGTTTTGGTGCAGATAGTAAAGAAGGGAAATTACTCTGTAATTAATGCTAGGGGACTTAATTTGCCACAAGTGAGTCTTGAAGGCCATGGCTCTCTTGTTTCTTTTCTTTTTTTTTTCTCACAGTTGTTGCTGTTTTTGTGATGATATGATTTTCCTTTTTTAAAAACATGGAGACTGCATTTTGATGACTGCTCTGTACATAGCTCAAAATTTGACTTCTTGAGGATGAATGTTTTTATTTGGAACCCCCTTGAGTTGCAGTGTGTGTGTGTGAGTATGAGAGAGAGTTTCTTTGGTTGTTACTTTTTTGTTGTTGTTGTTTTTGTTTCTATCTGTGTACATTTGTTTGTAAGTGTCTTCATGCACACCAACCTAAGTATGGAAATATTCATGTCCCCCATATACATCAAACTCATTCATTCATTCATGAATTTTGATTGTTTTAAATTTATGTTAAACTGGGTCAGTCAAAGGTTTTTATCTCCGCTGGTTCAAAATTATATTTGTCTCTATCATTTATGTTGTGTCTGGTTCATCAGAGTGCCGACGACACTGGCATCATAAATGCCAGAACTGACTATCCTGATGATATGGTATGCTTTTTGGTTTTTTCTGGATTTGGGGCTTAACTTTATTTATAAATTTATTCTTTTTTTTTATAGCATTTTTTTTTTAAACACCTCATATTTTTTTTTCTTTTAAGATGATGGGTGGAAGGCATTGTTACAGAGTTCAACATTTACATGTCTGTTTTTGATATAAAGAAAATCCATTTCTTGTTTGCATATTGATACAGGAATATCAAATGATGCATTTAAAAAATGAACCTAAATTATTGTTTTGATATGCTTTGATATGATCACATTTTGCTGAAAAATGAACCTAAATTATTGTTTTGTATGATCACATTTTGCTGAAGGAAAACCTGCAGTATGTAAAGGTGAACTTTTCAGAAGTTGAATGATGTTATTGTAAATTTTTAGAATACTTTAACAAACATATATCAGTTAACTGGTTCTGTGAAATTTGATTTTTATTCCTGAAATATAAAGTGCATTTAAAGGGTGTGTAGAAAGGTGACCGTTCAGTTTGCAGAGGAACACTTTGGTGAGAGTTCTGTTTAAAGACACAGAGAAAATATTTACATTTACAGATTGGTAAATGTCAAATCCAGTTCTTTTTCTTTTTTTTCTTTTTTTAAGATATACAGGAAAGTAATACTTCATTTCAGAGATTTGTGTTTATAGTTGTTGACAAATATACAGGCAGACATCCAATAACTTTATCAGAGATGCTAATGCAGAAGATGATTCTATATGGTTTCAGCATGGTGTTGTGTCCTTGGGAAAAGGGACTGTACTCTTGATTTTCCTCACTCCACTTGGGTGTAAATGTGAACCTGAAATTGGTCAGGGAAGATTACAAGCGGGGGAAGGGGGGGGGGGAGGGGATTGAGCCCTGCCTTTCTACGCTGAGCCCTAGACACAGTGGATTCATGAATTCACTGCCCAGATGGCCCTGGAAAGTTTATGGGACCTCTAACTTTAAAAAAAAAAAAAAAAATGTCAGTAGTCATACTCCCGTTTTCATGTGTACAACTAAAAGAGAGGGAAATTAGGATGTCTGTGTCCTTTTACAGCTGAATGCTGTTTATGTCCGTGCTGCAAGTAAACGTCATTAGGAAATGCAGTGAGGTTTGTGATGTGTGTATGACAATGAGACAAAGATATTTTATTGCATCAATGTTGGGGAAAAAAACCCAAAGAAACACACACACACACACACACACACACACACACACACACACACACACAGCCCAAAAACTCAGGATATCGTGGACTTGTTGCTGGTTTGCAGCGGTTAATGAGGATAAGGTTTCCACACCTTGCTGCGCTTCACTCTCGGGCCCAGCAGGGGACGCAGGTAGTGGTGGTTCGTGGTAATGGCAAGTGCAGTGCAGCAGCCAAAGTTGCTTCCCTTCGTCACCCATTTTTGTTTTTAGCTCCCTTCTTTTCTTTTCTTTTCTTTTTTCTTTTTTTTTTTTTCTTTTTAATTGGAAGTGTGTCCTGGCATTAGGTATATGCGTGTGTGAATCAGGTGAATTTTTTTTTTTTGCCATAGTTTTAATTCTGTGAACCCCCCTAACTTTTCCTCCCTCCCCTTCCTCCCTCCCTCTGGGTGAGACTTGCGTTATTTGTTTTAGATCTATATTAATCTGTTATTGAGGGTTTGTTTTATGGGGTTTTGATTGTTGTTGTTGTTGTTGTTTTTCTAGAAATCTTTCTCTCTCAATATTTTGTTCTCCTTTGTGAAAATGTAGCACTTTTTTTTTTTAAGGTCCGTAAACAGGATGCTTTTCTTTTCTTTTTCTTAAGAAGTTAACATATAAGAAATTATAGCAGTTTCATCGTTCTATATAACAGGGGATTTTGTTGGGGGGGGTTTTCTCAAAGAAATATTGGCATTTTATTTATTCTTTTATGAACTTATAACTATTCCTTTAGTACAATTCGAGCAAAAATTACCCTTTTGAAAAACAAATTCTGTACCCTCTTTTCTTCTCCCTACCCCCCAAAAAAGAGTGAAAGCAGATGTTTATTGTAGTTGTGTGCAGTAAAATCGGTATATACCGGAGTGACGGATAGCAACAACAACAAAAATGAAAGGGTTAAAAACCAGGGTTTCTATTTCCAAACTGATAGCCAGCTCTGGTTTGTCACAGCGTGACATCAGTACAGTTGATCCATCCTCCTTTCTCTCTCCGCCGTCCCTAGCTTCCCCTACCCTCTTCCACCCCCTCCAGAACGAAGAGAATGTAGATGCTTAGAGCATAGCCTGTGACATCAGTAGCTGTTCTTATCCTTTACATCTCCCCCCCCCCACCTCCACCCCCTTCCACCCACCCACCAGTTTGTTTTGTGTTTGTTTGTGGGTTATTTCCCTTCCAATTGCCAAACCTGTCGTTGATAGTGTGGAGTTACTTCCTCGCAGTGAGTTGTGGGGTGAATTGGGGTGTTGACTTTGTGTTGCGGTCATCGTTGAGAACGCTTACATGGGTTCGATTTGTGCCACGTGGTTTGCTGGGAGGGAATATTGTGGTTTGGGTAATGTTCTGTTTTTAGTATGCCCAATTCTGGGACCTGTTTAATTGAAACCAGAATTTTTGTGTTTTGCAATGCAGCCATATGATGATAAGTGACATACATCGCATGCAGTCGACCCTTCGAATCAAGAATTTAACTCACTCAGTACGGCCAGTCCTCTCTTCTCCTCTACACAGACCCCTCGGATGTCCAGTGGGTGTCTCAATGACCCAACCTTTAGCTTCCGTCGTCAGAACTGTGGTATTCTTTGTCAACATTCACCTCTTCAGTATAAGAGCCTTCTGCTTGCAATATCTTGATGATGGTAATTGGGATGAAACGCTGTTAACGTTGTCTCTTTCGCCGTTCGTATGGAAAGAGTTAAGGCATGATATGTTGAGAAGCGTCCCTTAACTCTCCATACGAACAGGCAAAAGAGAAGACATTAACAGCGTTTCACCCCAATTACCGCCATCAAAGTATTGCAAGTGGAAGGCTCTCATACTGAAGAGGTGAATGTTGACAAAGAATACAACAATTCTGACGACGGAAGGTAAAGGTTGGGTCATTGAGACACCCACTGGACATCCGAGGGGTCTGTGTAGAGGAGAAGAGAGGACTGGCCGTACTGAGTGAGTTAACATGAACATGAGCTGACATTTGTCATCTCAAGTCGCCATGTCTTTCGTTAACCTTTGCATGGCTTGCAGGGCCCAGAACGGAAAGAGCAGTTCTCTGACTGGCACAAACTGAATGAACGCGTCATTGCCGGTGATTTTTTGGGACCTTACGAGATGGCTGCCTCTTTGTTTGATGACTTAATCTATATCAAACTCAAGCCCACTAACCCTCCAAAAAGAGAAAATAAAACACTGAAAATGGGTTGCGTCATCTAATAAATATTGTTTCATTGATGCACAAAAATTGCCGTTGAAACAGATCCCAGAATTTAGGATACCGAAACAGGACTTAACTTGTGTGCTTTGTGTGATTTTTGTTGTGGGAGGGGTTTGGAACGGCTGTGTGTGGTGGTGTGTTGTTTTGTGGTACTGCAGACTTGTGCGTTCTGTTTTTTTTTCTGCATTGGTGGGCTGCAGCTCCCGCATTGACGGAATATGAAAGTTGGTTTTTACCTGTACGACCTTT
This sequence comes from Babylonia areolata, assembly GCF_041734735.1. Classification (NCBI taxonomy): domain Eukaryota; kingdom Metazoa; phylum Mollusca; class Gastropoda; order Neogastropoda; family Buccinidae; genus Babylonia; species Babylonia areolata. The sequence continues at coordinate 49,496,237 of NC_134883.1, forward strand.
TTTTTTCTCCTTCTGCCATGGAGGCAGCCGAATTCTGTTTTCAGGGGTGTGCATGCTGGCTGTGTTCTTGTTTCCATAACCCGTCAAACGATGACATGGAATAAGGGATCTTTAACGCGTGTATTTGATCTACACTCGGCTTATATCACAGATTGACATAAGTTTACATTTGGGCCAACAGCAAAGTGAGAGCTGTATTATCAATGGTTTCTCCAGTCAATGGGAAACCATTTACAGCTTAGTCTTTTGTGAAGGACTATGACTTTCAAACTAGGAGGCAAAATTGTGCTGGCTCTTAGTGCTGCAGCTTTGTAGGCTAGTTGGCCTTTGGGAACCATCCCAACGCCGACTGTCCTAAAACCCTCTTGGCCGAGAGAGTGGGGATGTACTTGGGCAAGACACTGTCCACTATAATCAAATTCTAGCCCAAATAGTCGGAACAGCAGTTGCCTCCTCTGCTGTTCTGATGGTCATAGTCGGACACAACTGATTATCATATATATATTTGATCTTGATACACATGAAAAAGGGTTCAGTCACTAGCAGGTTTGCACATCAGTTGACTTGGGGAATATAGGGGAAAATTATCCATCCTGAACACAACAGGTGTCATGACCAGGATTCGAACCAGGATCCTCAGATGGAAAGTGTAATGCTTTAACCGCAGGGCTCCTGTGTGCTTGTCAGACTGGGGCATGAAAGGGGTTTTGGTTTTAGGATTCTGTTTTCCTTCTCTGCATGCTCGATCGTTTCTCTTCCCATGTCTCCTTTCCTCTCTCTCTCTCTCTCTCTCTCTCTCTCTCTCTCTCTCTCTCTCCCTCCCCATCTGTCTCTGTCTCTGCCCTGTCTGTCGCTTCTTCTCTTTCTGTTTTCCATTTGTATTCAACAGTTGTTACTCTCATCTCTGCTGTGTGTGTATACTGTAAACCACCTTGTAAGACTGGGCCCCGCCTTCCTGTGCCGAGCCCTGGACACAGTGGGTGTGGATTCACTGCCTTCCTGTGCCGAGCCCTGGACACAGTGGGTGTGGATTCACTGCCTTCCTGTGCCGAGCCCTGGACACAGTGGGTGTGGATTCACTGCCTTCCTGTGCCGAGCCCTGGACACAGTGGGTGTGGATTCACTGCCTTCCTGTGCCGAGCCCTGGACACAGTGGGTGTGGATTCACTGCCTTCCTGTGCCCAGCCCTGGACACAGTGGGTATGGATTCACTGCCTTCCTGTGCCGAGCCCTGGACACAGTGGGTGTGGATTCACTGCCTTCCTGTGCCGAGCCCTGGACACAGTGGGTGTGGATTCACTGCCTTCCTGTGCCGAGCCCTGGACACAGTGGGTGTGGATTCACTGCCTTCCTGTGCCGAGCCCTGGACACAGTGGGTGTGGATTCACTGCCTTCCTGTGCCGAGCCCTGGACACAGTGGGTGTGGATTCACTGCCTTCCTGTGCCGAGCCCTGGACACAGTGGGTGTGGATTCACTGCCTTCCTGTGCCGAGCCCTGGACACAGTGGGTGTGGATTCACTGCCTTCCTGTGCCGAGCCCTGGACACAGTGGGTGTGGATTCACTGCCTTCCTGTGCCGAGCCCTGGACACAGTGGGTGTGGATTCACTGCCTTCCTGTGCCGAGCCCTGGACACAGTGGGTGTGGATTCACTGCCTTCCTGTGCCGAGCCCTGGACACAGTGGGTGTGGATTCACTGCCTTCCTGTGCCGAGCCCTGGACACAGTGGGTGTGGATTCACTGCCCCCGATGGTCGGAAAAGGCTATGGGACCTTTGACCTTTGACCTGGTTAGTGCCCAGTGTCTGGTGAGCGCCCACCAACGCCCCTGACCCCATCCCCAGATCCTTTGTTGAAAACTGTGCATAGGTAAAATACCTTGTAAACGCCACCCACTTCGAAGAAAATGAAGAAGAGAAAATCATCTTGCACTAATGATAGTTGTCAGGGGTTGGGTTTGTCAGACAGGAAGAAAAGAAAAAAATGATGAATGATAGTAGTAGCTGTAGTAGTAGTAGTAGAAGTAGTAGTAGTAATGATAATGATAATAGTATAATTATTAATTGATAATATCAGTAATGATGATAAAATGCAGGCTTCTATAGTGCAGCAGCCCCGTTTCAGATGGGAATCAGCGCTCATTACAATGAAACACAAATTTAAGGATAAGGGACAGGAAAAGTATGTACAACAAAAATCAGCACAGGCAATATATCAGTCTCACATCACACAGGCCCAAATCACAGCAAAATAAATACATCCCATTCACCACGGTCACAATAAGCACAAAGGAAGAAGGCACCATACAAATTACACCAAAAATCTTCACAAAATAATGCATGCAAACCAACACAGAGCACACCCAGCCATCAGATCACAGCAAGCGTGTGTAGATGGAAAAGTTTATTGATGAAAATACGGTTTGAAAAAAATATGTTCTGAGTTCTGTCTTGAACGTGGGTGTGAGGGAGGTGTGAGGGTAGTGAATTCCACTGTTTTGGGGTGCAACAAAAGGAACGTTCACCGTACGTTTTGTGCGTATCTTTGGAAAACACAGTGTGCACATGTCATTTGAAAAACGGAGTTGTCTAGATATCTAGGTGAGGGGAGGAATTTTGTTTAATGTCCCGTCACACATATCGGTGATTGAAGACATTTTGTTAAAGTATTTATGAATACATCTGAGTATTATCGGTTAGAAGGGGTGGGAGATGTGGATGAATGGATGGTTGGGAGAAACTGGGCAAATGAGGGTAAAAATGTGGGTGAAATTTGGAAGAAAAAACAACAACAACAAAACAACTCTAAATACAGTTACAGGAAATTACTTAAAGGACTTCGTAAAAGAGAAGTCGTTAAACTGACAAGCGAAACAACTGATAATGAATGCAAAAAGTCAAAAACATCAACGTACAAATGTTGATTTTTGTTGGATACCATCCCACACTGGATTCCGTTATAATGACCAAGCAGACAGGGCAGCAAAAAGGGGAGCAAAAAATCATATAGATAGTATAAAAGTATATTGCCCATTGTCATACAAGGAAATAAGCAATATACTAGAAAGAGTCTTTTATAGGTGCTTGAATTCAAGTCTAAAACCTCGTCAGTTGACTCTCTCAGACTTTGGTCCGATTCGCAGACCAATTCTGAGTTTAGCTCTCAG
>NC_134883.1:49504400-49519400 GCF_041734735.1 Babylonia areolata
CTCAGATTCTCTCGCTTCCTAGGCGGACGTGTTACCTCTAGGCCATCACTCCACTCACAGTTTTCGCTGTCCATTCAGTTCTGCAGAGTTGTCAGTCCATCGGTTTTTGACTCACTTGTGTAAACAAAGAGTCTATGTTTTAACCCGGTGTTCGGTTGTCTGTGTGTCTGTGTTAAACTTTAACATTGACATTTTCTCTGCAAATACTTTGTCAGTTGACACCATATTAGGCATAAAAATAGAAAAAATTCAGTTCTTTCCAGTCATCTTGTTTAAAACAATATTGCACCTCTGGGATGAGCACACACAAAAAAAATGAAGCCTAGTTATATGCAAACTGCATTTACTGTTATATTTATATTTTTTGTTTTCCCTAAACTTGGCACTTTGATCCGATATTCTGACCCAACAACAAGAGCAGTCATTATTATCATTTTTTTGTTCAAACAGGAACTTCTTTTGCTAAGCATGGAAGTTTTATTTATTTTGCAAACGCTTTGGTGCAGATAGTAAAAAATGGAAATTACTCTGTAATTAATGCTAGGGGACTTAATTTATCACAAGTGAGTCTTGAAGGCCTTGCCTCTCTTGTTTTCCTTGTCTCTCTCTCTTTGCACAGTTCCTTGGAGGATTGTTTCAGTATGGTGACTGGGTCTTGTTTTTGTGGCCATACCAGTGTCGTTCTTCTTTTCATAACTCACTCAGTACGGCCAGTCCTCTCTTCTCCTCTACACAGACCCCTCGGATGTCCAGTGGGTGTCTGAATGACCTAACCTTTAGCTTCCGTCGTCAGAACTGTGGTATTCTTTGTCAACATTAACCTCTTCAGTATAAGAGCCTTCCGCTTGCAATATTTTGATGATGGTAATTGGGTTGAAACGCTGTTAACGTCGTCTCTTTCGCCGTTCGTATGGAGAGAATTAATCGATACCAGTGTGCTGTTTGGTGCCCCTGTCCACTGGTGCGGTGATCAGTGTGTGTGAGGTCAGTTTGGTATCTTTGGAGAGCGCTTCGTTCCATGGCTTGAATTCTGCTTTCCAAACCCCCGCTGCGGCGAAGGTCCCGTTCGAGATGTTTTAGTTTCAGCTTACAAATCAGTTATAACAGCTGAGTACAGACTCCAACTGCAACCCACAAACCCACACCCACTCCACACAAAATGTAGACACACACACACACACACACACACACACACACACACACACGTGTGTGTGTGTGCATATGAACATGTGTACTTTTAAAATAGTGACAAACAGTAGAAGTAAAAAAACAAAAAAACCAAAAAAAAACCCAAACCAAAAAAAAAAAACATGCTTTGATTTTACCAGAGAGACAGTGATGTCTGTGTCTTGGCCGAACAGACCAGTCTGAGAGTGACAAGCCTCTGTATTGTGGAGATCCAATGATGTTTGTGTCTTGGCCAAACAGACCATTGTGGAGATTACGTCTATGCCTGGTCACAGCACTGTCCGGGCTGGAGTTGCCGTGTTCATGTCAGGTTCTGCAGGTCTGCTCACTTGTCTCGTCTTCCGCCACATTCAGCAGAACTTCACCTCTCCCCACCCTCTGCCCCCATGCCTGCCTGTGTCTTTTGAGCGTTGGTTCAGGGTTTGGTTTGTTCCTTTGGAATGACATTTGTCATTTCAGTCCATGTTTAATTCTGTTCCAAGCAAGGTCAGCACAGAAGGCATCATTGCTGGGTATTTCAGTTTCCTTGATGAGGTTGAACCAGTCTGTTCAGCCCCACACAGCCCCCACACCCCCCAAAAGAAAAACATGACGTAAGGTTCCTTCGCACAAACAGGAGAAGCCCCAGCCTTCCCAGCCGTCAGAGCCCAGTGATGGTGGTGGTGGTGGTGAGAAAGACGGCGGCAGCAACAACAGCAACGAGCGGCAAGACACCACCAGCATGAACACAGCCCCCCCTGGCCCCGCCTCTCCGACACCAGAAGGTGACGACGACGACGATGATGACGTCACCAGAGCCGAAGCCCCGCCCCTTCCTGCTTTACCAGACACAGACGCCCGTCCCCCATCGTCGCTGTCATCAAAGTCACACCGCTCCCCCGTCCAATCAGCGGGCAGAAAACGCCCCATGCAATTTCTGCGGGACCGGCCGGCAACGGAAGTGGGAATGTCGCCGACTGCAGAACTGGAGAGCGTAAGAGGAGGAGGAGGAGAAACGGGCGTTGATTTAGCCAGTGAAGAGGTCTTGAGAGCGGGAGGAGGAGGAGGAGGAGGGGGGGAAGGAATCAGCCCCAAGACGTCCACCACAGACTCTGCAGTGTACGCTGGCCGCTCCGGCAGCGTCAGGTCGGCGGCGGGGCTGGGTGAGGGAGAGGGGGAGGACGGTGCTCGGAGCAAGTCGCAGATGAGCTGGTTTTCCAGTAAGGAGGTAAAGAGAGACGCCCAGCTGCTCGTTGTTTCAGTCTTGGGGTGGGAGGGATATATATATATCTACGTAACCCTGCTGCTTTTGGAGTGGTTATTGTGTTTTTTACTACTGCTGCTGCACCTGCACTGACCATCTTCTCTCCCCTGCTTTGGTTGCACTCCACTGATCTCTTGCCTGAATCCTCGATGTATTGCCCGGGGCTGAGTGACCACACCGGCCTTGACTCCCCTGTCGCTTGATCACGTTCTAATAATATGTAACCTGTTTGGGGTTGTTTTTTTGGTTTGGTTTTTTTTGGTTTTGTTCTCTCTGTTTGAGTTTCTTTTGCATGCTTTGGATGTATTGTATGCCCCCACTGCCTGGTAACACCTCCAGTTCTGCTTCTGTGTGTGTGTGTGTGTGTGTGTTAAAGATTTTTTTAAAAGTATTTTATTTCTTTTTATGATGGTTTTTTTTTGGTTTTTTTTATACTTCTCTGAGTGTTGTAAACACACAGATTTGTGTGTCTGCGTGTATGTATGTGTTTGTATGCATATGTGCGTGCGTGCATGCGTGCGCGCGTGTGTGAGAGAGAGAGAGAGAGAGAGAGAGAGAGAGAGATTTAATCCCACTTCCTGGTGTATTGTGTGCTGAATAAAGCTTGATGTTGAACTGATGTATCAGTGCACCTTTGTTACCATTTGCCTCCTCCTCCACCTTGCCTGTGTACGTGTGTGTGTGTGTGTGTACCCAGCATGCAGTTTATAAATGCTTCACTTTGCATGTCGATCTAACCTTTCCCCATGTGTGGTCTTTGATGTTTTATTTGTCTCCACCACCCAGCATGCGATTTGTTAATGCTTCAGTTTGCCTGTCAGTCTCATCTTAACCCCTATCAGTGTCTTTGACGTTTTATTTGTAGTCACCAGCGCTATTTGAGCACAGTGGTACCTGCACTCACTTTTTGTCTGTGCCTGCTGTTTTGTACTGTTTAACCCCATGACTGCTGAAACTTGCTGCTGAAATGGCACCGGGTGCTGCCCGAGTTTGAAGTGAAGTGCACTTGCTGCTTTTTGAGAGATTATCAGTGGTGTGGTTGATTTTTGTATTTGTATTTGTATTTCTTTTATCACAGCAGATTTCTCTGTGTGAAATTCGGGCTGCTCTCCCCAGGGAGAGCGCGTCGCTACACTACAGCGCCACCCTTTTTTTTTTTTTGTATTTTTTCCTGCGTGCAGTTTGATTTGTTTTTCCTATCGAGGTGGATTTTTCTACAGAATTTTGCCAGGAACAACCCTTTTGTTGCCGTGGGTTCTTTTACGTGCACTAAGTGCACCACTCAAGGTCTAGTGGAGGGGGAGAAAATATCGGCGGCTGAGCCGTGATTCGAACCAGCGCGCTCAGATTCTCTCTCGCTTCCTAGGCGGACGCGTTACCTCTAGGCCATCACTCCTTTGCTGAACAAACTGAAATAATGCGATATCCAGACAAATAAGTCTTGATACATAATGGTATCTGACATCCTGACCTGTAAGTTCTGTCTTACGTACCTCAGTGAGGTGACAGCCCTTCACTGACAAGTGTACTTGTCAGCAAGAGACGTGATTAGAATTTTTTTTTTTTAAATAATTTGTTTAAACCTTTTTATATTTCGTTACATTTTGTTTTAAAGACATAAAGATACCTCGTTTATGCCTGTTCTTCTGAAAATACGTGTATTCTTAAGTTTCGTCCCTTGTGTTGATCACGGACTTTTTGCTTGCCGCAATTATTTCTTTCACACACCCAGTGTTGTTTTCTTTTCTCATGCATGATAAAATTTCTGTGTCATTTTTTTATTTATTTTTTTTTATCATTAGTGTTAATTAATGGCTCTGTACAGTAGCAGTTGTTTCTTGCTGACTGTGGAACAGTTGTTTTTTGTTTTTGTTTGTGTGTGTGTGTGTGTGTGTGTGTGTGTGTGTGTGTACAATAAAAACTCCATTAACGCTTTTTTTTTTTTTTTTTTTTTTTTTTTTTTTTTTTTTTTGTTTTTGTTTGATTAACCCATTTCAGACTTGTCATTGCCTTTTTGGCATTGTAAGAGTGAAGGGAGAAAGAGGAAGAGACAGGAGAGAGAGAGAGAGGGAGGGGGGAGAGGGAGAGAGAGAGGAGCTTAGGTAAAATAATTTCTGTATTGTTCAGCACTCAAGCAGGCAGTTATGCAATGAGAAGCAGTTTATCCCGCTGTTGACAGGGTGATGTATTCGTAGCTGTATTTATACCATTATAAAAGATATTTGATGCGATATTCTATTATGAAAATTATTTGGCAGTGAACAAGTGGTTAAACTTGTTATATATCCTTATATGGAAGCCTATTTTGCAGTTTTGTAAGATGAAATAATTAAGAGTGTGTGTGTGAGAGAGAGAGTCAGTGAAAGCGTGTGTGTGTGTGTGTGTGTGTGTGTGTGTGTGTGTGTGTGAATGCCTGAGTCTGTGTTCGTACAATTGCATGTGTGTGTGCTTGCATTTACACACTTGCATGGTTATTCCCAGAACATAATTTTCATTGTTTTATTGTTGTCACTGTCAACACTATGACAAATCTTTAGAATGCTTGGACTTGATTCTTTTTTTTTTTTAAGGGGGAGGGGAGGTGGGGGATATTGTGGTGTTTCTGTTTGGGTTTTTTTTTTGTTTGTTTGTTTTTAAATTATGTTGCATTCTGTTTGTAATCTTGTTGTGTTTCAAAAATTAGTTACTGGCTTTTTTGCAGGGTGATGGGCCACACATGATGGTTGACGAAGGTAAGTGGCTGGCTCTGATCGTTTTTGTTTTTGTTTTTTTGTTTTTCAACGACTTTTCATGTGTTTGTTATCACTGTGATGTATGTGCATGTCTCTGTTGTTGGTGGTGTTGTTGGTTTGTTTTTTGGGAGGTTTTTTTTTTTATTGTTGGTTTTTTTTTCCGAATGAACAACCTGGTTGGTGGGATTGTCTGTGTCACATTGCTGTGTCCAGCTGGGTTGTTAGTTTACTTTGTGACTGGAGGCGCCGTGGAAAGAACCTGTTAGGTGTCGGGACTTGTGATTCAGTGATCCGTGACGATCCCTGTTTCCGAATGGTGTGCCCTAGGGATTGGGGGGCGGGGGGGGGGTGTTTTTTCTCTCCTTTTCTTCACGCCACGTAGGTGTGAATGGCGGGTTCCTGAGTTCGGTTCAAGAGGGAGGGAGAGAGAGTTGTGTGCCCCTGTCTCCCTGGGTCAAGCCCTGGACACAGTGGATGTCCATTCACTGACCTGACTGGCCGTCAAGGGTTGTTAAACCTTCATACTGGGGTTTTTTTTTTTTTCTTCTTCTTCTTCTTTTTTTTTTAATCTTTGTGAAAAACCTGATTCTTTGCTGTTGTCTGCTTGTATTTGGTCTGTGCTGGTGTTGTTGTATGCGACGCAAATTTTGAGTAAAGTGAGTGTGTGTGTGTGTGTGTGTGTGTGTGTGTGTGTGTGTGTGTGTGTGTGTATGCATGCATATGTGTGTGTGTCTTCCTGCATGTGCATCCATGGGTATATGTGTATATATGGTAGCAAGAGAGAGATATTTGTCACACACGTTTTAGAAGCATGTGCAAATCAAGAGAATAGTGCATGCTGAGCCAACACCGCTAGATGATTGTTGTAAAGTGGATGCTAGAACTGTGTCTCACAATGCACCTTTCTTTCAAGAGCTCTCATCATCCTTCTGTCAGTATTCTTTTCCCACCTGTTTTTTCTTTTCTTTAAGCAGATTTATTTTCTTAAACTTGTGGGATATGGTATGAAATGAAGCTCTTTTTTTTTTTTTTTTTTTTTTTTTTTTTTTTTTTGCTGTTCCTGTCTTAAATATGTGTTTTATACTTCTAAGTGATGTTTGTGTGGTTCTTGATGTGTATTTGTGCAGACACACACACACACACACACACAAAGTTTACCTTGTCAGGGATAAATAAGTGACATTGTATCGTACTGCATTGTGAGGCATTGGATAGATTAGTATCTGTTACTCCTTTTTTCCTGTTCTTTTTTTTTTTTCACCACTGCCATGTTACACCAGTGCCTGTGTGCGTGTTTGTAGAATGGGAGCTAAGCATGGATGAAGCCTTTGTGGGGCTGACACGAGTTGTCAGCCCTGCCAGCAGTGTGTTCACCTATGCCGCAAGAGACACACCGCTGACTATGAACGGAGACAGCCGGCAGAGTTACCTTCAAGACGACGATGATTATGAGAAAACGTTGCCGGAGAGGAGCTACGTCCAGTCTGGCCGAAGCTCTGCCTCCTCTCTCCACAGCGCCGCCCTGGAGAAAGCAGGGGGGGTAAGCCACAGACCCAGGTCGGCTGTGTGTCGCAGAAGGTCGTCGTCGCTGTCGTTGCAACCCCCCAGGAGACCCAGGTCCGCGTCAGTCTCGGCGCTGTGCCGCGGCGATGGAGCGACGTCAGCAGAAAGAAGACTCCTTCTGCCCACTCTGTCCAGAGAGTCTCCCTCCCCCTCCCGCGGCATCGGACACCAGAATTCTGCCGGCACCGGAACAACGTCATCCCCCGACTCGGCGGCGGCGAACCTTTGGACGGCCGACGCTCACCTCAACCCGGAGTCGCCCAAAGTGGACATCCGCTACCTGCGAGGCGGCGGCGGCGGCAGTGCTAGACGCGGCAGCTGCAGATCCGTGACGGGTACCAACAGACTGGACAGCATTGAGGAGTCGGCCGCGTGCCTGCAGAGCGTGCCGGGCGCTTCCACCGGCCTCCTCCCTCCCCCCGCCTGTCCGCCCGACTGCGTGTGTCAGCTGCCTGCCGATCGGCGCGACGCCGCGCTGAAGGCCAGGGCCAGGGCCAGGAGGATCTGCTTTCAGGGAGAGCTGCAGCGGGGAGACTCCGTGTCGGGAACGTACGCCGGTGACGCTGGAGTGTGTCCGAGGTCTGCAGCGGGGTGGAGGGGAGGCCAGGGTCAGCTAAGTTTGTTGAGAGTGACTTCCCTTTTGGCGTGTGTGTGTGTGCAGTGTCCTTGCTGACACGACCTTTTTTTTTTCTTCTTTGAATAGATAACGCCTGGACAGATTCTTTAATCGAACACCTGCCTTTTTTCATTGATTGAAGGTAACACGTGGACAGATTCCTTAATCAAACTCTTGCCGTTTTTTCCCCTGCTTATTGATTAAACACATACCGCTAATCTGTTCATTTTGTTTTTAACCCACTCCAAAATGAAAAAAAAAAAAAAATCTGAAATGATAGCATGGCTTGTGCACTGTGTGTGTGTTCTTTTTTCGTTTGTGATAATTTTATTGCTAGTTAATTCACCAAACTGGTGTGCTTAGATGACTTTGTTTCTATAACTTAAGCATTGCACATGTAGATAATGCCTAGCCTTCATGTTCCGGTAGGGGTCAAAGGATTAATTGCATTTTCTTGATTAGTTGAGAGCACTGAAAGATTTCTTTGTTTTAGAGCGGAATAAAAACTTTTAGATTAACTGTACGATTGTTATGTAATGTTGATGATGTTTGTAAAATTGTGTGTATGAAGCATATTTGTACACATTGACAACCCAGAGAAAGTAGGAATAAACTAATAATGATTATTATGTGTTGGAAATGATTGATTACACTCCAGAAAAGACAGACAATATACTTCATACTACAAAACCACTTGCATGTCTAATCCAAACTGTGACAAAAATAATGTCTACCACTTCATCATTTTCTTCATGACTTTTTTTTTCTGTGTTAATTCAAAAAAGGCTGTAAAATTAACATTTGTCTGCCTTAATTATCCCCTCGTTCACTTGTTTGGTGTTAATTCTGATTGGTTGTGAATTTTGGTTGAATTCTGATGGCTGAAAAAAGATATCCTAATTCAGATTGTTGAAACACTTTGTTGGTTAACACTTCGTTCACTGCACTCTGATGCTGATATTTTATTTATGGACATTAAAAAAAAAAAAAAAAAAAAAGAAAGTGTGTGTGATCTTACAGAACCGACGTTGACCAGTTTCAGTGTCAGTAGCTCAGGGAGGCGTCACTGCGTTCGGACAAATCCATATACGCTACACCACATTTGCCAAGCAGATGCCTGACCAGCAGCGTAACCCAACGCGCTTAGTCAGGCCTTGAGAAAAAAAAGGTGAATAAATAATAGATAAGCGTACATAAATAAGCAAATAAATAAATAAATACAATATAAAAAAGGTAATAGTAACAATAATAATAATAATAATGATAAATAAATAAGACAACAATGATGATAAATAAGCAAATAAATGTAAAACATGAAGACACACATTCACACATACACCCACACATGCATAACAGATATGCACCAAACATGCAGTTTCACAGATATGAAAGCACAGTCAAATACACATAAACGTACATGAGCCCCAACACACACACACACACACACACACAAACACATTATCCTACACCTCCTCTACCCCCACCTCCACACACTGATTTCTAGTCTACGTATCGCAGCTTCCACGACACACACACACACACACACACACACACATGAACACTTACGTTGAACAGAACGCATAAATGATATATGTTAATTGTCAGTAGCGGACTATAGTTAAAGTGAACAGTTCTTGGTTGAACGCTGCAGGACACTTTGGGTTTTTTGTCTCCGTGTAATTTCAGATTTTGTCCTGCAGCTACATACAGGTTTCACAAAAAGTTAAGCACCAACTTGGGAACCTGCACAATTTTCTTCTTGGGGATATGATGAAGTGATGTCGAGTTTTGGACAAACAGCGGTGTTTTTGGCAATGCAATGAGCTCCGATTATAACCAGATGTGTTTTCTTGCATGTTATTATTATTTTTTTTTAACAATGAAAAACCGCAGCTACCATTGACAAACAACAGAATAACAGTCAGTTTTGGCCGAAACATCCATTTCAAACTTTTTAAACTTTTTTTTTTTCAAATTGTTCATGGGCCACGCATGCCTGAAACAACTGTTTTTGTGTCAAGTTTTCAATGAAAGCAGTGGAAAGATCGTATTTTCCGCCTGCATAAAACATCTTTTGATATATATATATATATATACTCACACATATATGTATATATATATATTTTTTTTTAACATTAAATGAAAACATATCTGCATTATTCTATGAAGTAGATGTATATATATAATGTATGTATGTATATATATAGATATAGATATGTATATATATATATATATATTTTTTTTTTAACATTAAATGAAAACATATCTGTATTATTCTATGAAGTAGTGTTTAAACTCTCAGAATACGGTACGTAAATCAGTACAAGTGAAAACTGACTTGAAGCTGACCAGTTCCTTCTGTAGAGTTTGTGTGGTCTTTTGTCTGTGTGGTGTTGGACAAGAGCAGTTTTGAAGAAAACTTTGTCTCTGTCCATTAACACTTTACCTACCACAGCACGAAATTCCTGTGAATCACCACGTAGCCCACACAACACACAGAGATTTTGTGACTTGCGGCCTACTTTTGGTTTGTCATGTCATTGTGAAAACGAAAGCTCTCTCTGTAAATTTAAATGGAAACAACTCTGGTATTTCCGTCCACGTTTGATCTGTGTTCAGATTGCCAAACTAATGTACATTTAATTCTGGGAAGAAGAGAAATCCGACATTTGGCAATAACCAACCTGATTTATTTGGACAAAGGGAAGTAATACAAGTATTTTTACTTCTGGGGAAAAAGGGGTTTAAGTTTCTTCAGAATCATTCTCTGATGTCTTAGGTGGCTGTGTCAACATGAGATGGTTCTTCTGTGTTTGTGATATGTGTGTGTGTGTTTCTGATGTGTTAGTGTAGAACTGGGGCAAACGTGAATTTGTTTTTGACTCACTTGTGTAAACCCGGTGTTCAGTTGTGTGTGTGTCCGTGTGTCTGTGTGTCCGTGGTAAACTTTAACATTGACATTTTCTCTGCAAATACTTTGTCAGTTGACACCAAATTTGGCATAAAAATAGGGAAAATTCAGTTTTTTCCAGTCATCTTGTTTAAAACAATATTGCACCTCTGGGATGGGCACAAAAAAATAAAGAAGCCTAATTATATGCAAGCTGCATTTACTGTTATATTTATATTTATAATTGGCACTTTGACCTCTTATTCTGACCCAACAACAAGAGCAGTCATTTTTATCATTTTTTGTTCAAACAGGAACTTCTTTTGCTAAGCATGGAAGTTTTATTTATTTTGCAAACGTTTTGGTGCAGATAGTAAAAAAAGGGAAATTACTCTGTAATTAATGCTAGGGGACTTAATTTGTCACAAGTGAGTCTTGAAGGCCTTGCCTCTCTTGTTATAATGTTGTCTTGGTTGACCTTTTGTCATCAGTTTGGGTTCTCCTCAACTAGTTTGACCACCTGACAGGTAATCAGCCCCGAAATGGGCCCCTTGCGGTCGGCTGGACAACGAATAAAATGATTTCAAATTGACTGTGCTTTTTTTTTGTTTTTTTTTAAAACTAGTTAGTGATGTTCAGCAGTTGATTGGTTTAGAATCAGTGTCGATTGAAGTTGTTACCCTTGATTCTTAGTGCTGGTATGTCGGTCTGTCCCTTTCTGTTCTCTGTCTTGTTCCTTTTCCTCTGTTCCTCTCCCCCCCCATTCCTCTCTGTCCATTCCTCTTTGTCCACTCCTCTAACCTTATGGCTATGTATCAGTGTATAAAAAAAAATGTAAATATCGATCTTGTAGACACACGTCCAGCTAGTAACATGAAAATGGTTTCAGTGTATTTATTCTCAACTTTAGATCTTGTATACATTCGTCCAGCTGGTGACATGAAGATGGTTTCAGTGTGTTTATTCTCAACTTTAGATCTTTTAGACAAACGTCCAGCTGGTAACATGAAAATGGTTTCAGTGTATTTATTCTCAACTGTATTACCGTTCCCTCAGGTGTGTATTATAGTTTGTGCTCCTTTTTTTTTTAATCCCCTCCCCCCTTTGTTTAACATGTTACTTTCTATGGTGTCAAAGCCGGTTTATTTACTTATTCACTGAAGTACACAAATGCATGAATTCCTGGCAACCATTTTTCAAGTGAACAAAGATTGGTTTAGGAGGCTTCAAAACTGTTTCTTTGTTGTTGTTATTATTATTATTATTATTATGTGTTTCCAGGATTGTTTCCAGCCGTTTTGCTCAGAAATCATCTTCATTTCTTTCAGAAATTAAGTGTTGATTAAAAAACAAATAACAACTAATAATGGCTGCTGATGTGATGTTACATACCATGTCACTGCAGACGACGACGACGACGAACCGGCCATGGGAGATAATGTTGATTCCTCTCAACGACCACCATTACCGGTGCACCGCTTCCGCAAAGCACGGCACCCCAGCAAGGGGTCCGATAGCGTGTTTGAAGGAGACGATGAAGAAAGGGGTCAGGGTCAAGAGGACACAGGAAGTGACCTCAGAGGCGGGGCAGGGAGCCAGCCCGCGTCACCCGGGATGACCTCGTCTCCGAGGCCACCGTTCTCTTCCGCGGGGAGTGGTTCCCGCCACGCCAGGCTGCCGTCGTCGTCTCTGTCGTTCACGGAAGCAGGGGGAAGGGACTCGGTCATGTCCGGCGCCGCCCGCCCTCCCAGCATGGCTGACAGTCTGTCGGAAAGTAAATGCCCACCACCTAACCCACCCTCCCTGCTTTTTCTTCATCTTCTTCTTCTTCTTATCTGCATTGACATGGGTGAAAAATAAAATCTTCTCGCGCCTTGTCTTGGATGGAGGGGTTTTTTTTTGTGTGTGTGTGAATTAACCTGTCTGAAATATCTCACTTTGTGTTATTGTTTTTTTCCCGTACCTGCGTTTGCTTGATTTGGTGAAAGTAAAATTCTCACGCCTTGACTGGGATGGAGGTTTTTGACTCACTTGTGTAAACTCTTGTGTCCGTGGTAAACTTTAAACATTGCCATTTTCTCTGCAAATACTTTGTCATTTGACACCAAATTAGGCATAAAAATAGGAAAAATTCAGTTCATTCCAGTCATCTTGTTTAAAACAATATTGCACCTCTGGGATGGGCACAAAAAATAAACTATGAAGCCTAATTATATGCAAACTGCATTTACTGTTATTTTTTTTTTTTTTTTTGTCTTCTCTAAACTTGGCACTTTGATCTGATATTCTGACCCAACAACAAGAGCAGTCATTATTATCATTTTCTGTTCAAACAGGAACTTTTTGCTAAGCATGGAAGTTTTATTTATTTTGCAAACGTTTTGGTGCAGATAGTAAAGAATGGAAATTACTCTGTAATTACTGCTAGGGGACTTAATTTGCTTTAAACTGATCTTTCTCATCTTAAACATTGCATTTTGAAATTATACTCAGTGCATAAAAAGCTTGGATTTTTTTTAAAAGTGTATCACAAGTGAGCCTTGACTTTTTTTTTGGTGTGTATGAATTAACCTGTCTGAAATGCCTCACTTTTTTTTTCTCTCTCTCTCTCTCTGTCCGTCTGCATTCACTTAATTCGGTGAGAGTGAAATTCTGTCGCCTTGTTTGGGGAATGGAGTTAGTAGATTAACCTGTCTGATATATCTCACCTTTTGCCTTGTGCGTGTTCACCACTCTGGGATGAGATCTGATCTGTGATTTAACCTGTCTTATGTTCATTTATCTTTGGGAGATGGTATTGTTCTGTCTGATTAACAACGCAGGCCGGGTGTTTGCACTTGGGTGACGGTTTGGTGTGGGGGTTTTGGAATAGTCGATGTTTGCTTGACTGTAAAGCTTGTGTGGTTTTCTGCACGGTATAAAAAACAAAGAAACAGGACTTTGTATTAACCCCTTGGCTGCTGCCCGTTGGCGACATGAGATGACTGTGACACGAGCTGGAAGTGCAGTCACTACTTTTTGCGTACTTTTCAGTGCTGTCATTGGTTTTGCCCAACGCTCAGCTTACATCAAAGATTGACGTAAAAGCTTACAGCTAGGCCAACCAGCAAAGTGAGAGCTGTATGATCAATGTTTTCTCCACCGCAATGGAAAGTCATTCACAGCTTAGTCTTTTGTGAAGGACCTTGACTCTCAAACTTGGAGGCAAGACTGCACTGGTTCTTGGGGGGGCTAGTTGGCCTTTGGGGATCACCCCAACGTTGACTGTCCTGAAACCCCCTTGGTCGAGAGAGTGGGGATGTAGCGTGGGCAAGACACTCTCCCCTGTAATCAAATTTTCGCCTACAGTCGGCACAGCAGTTGTCTCCTCCGCTGTTCTGATGGTCATAGTCGTACGCTACTGACTATCATACACTGATTTTTCCGAACAAAGTAATGGATAAATACCAAAGGGGAAGAAGGCCAGGTAAAGAATGGTAACTGTTACCCTGACCCGATAACTATGTCCTCTGCCTGTTACCCTGACCCGATAACTATGTCCTCTGCCTGTTACCCTGACCCGATAACTATGTCCTCTGCCTGTTACCCTGACCCGATAACTACGTCCTCTGCCTGTTACCCTGACCCGATAACTATGTCCTCATCCTGTTACCCTGACCCGATAACTATGTCCTCTGCCCTGTTACCCTGACTGGATAACTATGTCCTCTGCCTGTTACCCTGACCCGATAACTATGTCCTCTGCCTGTTACCCTGACCCGATAACTATGTCCTCTGCCTGTTACCCTGACCCGATAACTATGTCCTCTGCCTGTTACCCTGACCCGATAACTATGTCCTCTGCCTGTTACCCTGACCCGATAACTATGTCCTCTGCCCTTTACCCTGACCCGATAACTATGTCCTCTGCCTGTTACCCTGACCCGATAACTATGTCCTCTGCCCTTTACATCCTCTGCCCTTTACCCTGACCTGATAACTATGTCCTCTGCCCTTTACCTTGACCCGATAACTATGTCCTCTGCCTGTTACCCTGACCCGATAACTATGTCCTCTGCCCTTTACCCTGACCCGATAACTATGTCCTCTGCCCTTTACCCTGACCCGATAACTATGCCCTCTGCCCTTCACCCTGACCCGATAACTATGTCCTCTGCCTGTTACCCTGACCCGATAACTATGTCCTCTGCCCTTTACCATGACCCGATAACTATGTCCTCTGCCTGTTACCCTGACCCGATAACTATGTCCTCTGCCTGTTACCCTGACCCGATAACTATGTCCTCTGCCTGTGAGGTTGACAGCTCTTCAGTGATGAGTGTACTCGTCCGCAGGAGTCAAGGGGTTAATACAGACAGTTGTGTGATAGGACTCCTCTGCTGATTTTCTTTCTGCCTGTATTTTTCTGAGAGGGAAAGAAAGAAATCCACAACAGATCACTAAGCATGATGCTGTTTCGTGTGTGTGTGTGTGTGTGCGTTTGGTTTTGCAAACAGTGTTCGGTTGCGATTGTACACACTTAGATATAAATGCTGTGTAATTTACTAATTATTGTCTTTACTTCAGCAGAAGCTGTACAGCATGTAAGCATTGTCATTCTGTGCGTTGCTACCAGTGAAAAGTTTCCAAATCAACGCGGAAAGTAAGCCTGCATTTCCCATGCCTTTCTGATTTTGTACCAACAAGAAGGAACGTGTCCAAACCGATAATCTTTCGTGTGTGTGTGTGTGTGATAGCATATTATAGCATCACCCAACCCCCCTGCCCC
>NC_134883.1:49524400-49534400 GCF_041734735.1 Babylonia areolata
CTATGTGTTAACCCGGTGTTCGGTTGTCTGTGTCTGTGTGTCCGTGGTAAACTTTAACATTGACATTTTCTCTGCAAATACTTTGTCAGTTGTCACCAAATTAGGCATAAAAATAGGAAAAATTCAGTTCTTTCCAGTCATCTTGTTTAAAACAAGATTGCACCTCTGGGATAGGCACCAAAAAAAAAAAAAAAAAAGAATCCTAATTATATGCAAACTGCATTTACTGTTATATTTATATTTTTTGTATTCTCTAAACTTGGCACTTCGACCTCTTATTCTGACACAACAACAAGAGGAGTCATTTTGATCATTTATTGTTCAAACAGGAACTTCTTTTGCTAAGCATGGAATTTTTTTGTTTATTTTGCAAACGTTTTTGGTGCAGATAGTAAAAAAGGGAAATTCCTCTGTAATTAATGCTAGGGGACTTAATTCGCTTTAAAGTGATCTTTCTCATCTTAAATATTACATTTTTAAATCATGCACAATACATAAAAAGCTTGGATTTTTTTTTTTCAGTGTATCACAAGTGAGTCTTGAAGGCCTTGCCTCTCTTATTGCCTTTATCTTTTGCCTTTTTCTGCCTGCAGTTGTGTTTGTTTTACTGCCAAAGTGGGAGTAGTTGTTTTTCTTTGAAAAATTGCGCCAGGAACAACCTTTTTGTTGCCATAGGTTCTTTTTCGTGTGCTAAGTGCTTGTACTGCCCGACTTGTTGGTGGTTTTTTTTTTTTTTTTTGTTGTTGTTGTTGTTGTTGTTGTTTAATGAAATTTGCACCAGGAACAACCCCTTTGTTGTCATGGGTTCTTTTTCGTGTGTTAAGCGCTTGTTACTGCACACAGGACCTCAGTTTATCAGCTCATCCAAGAGATGATGTTTACTGATGAGAAAGAGTAGTTCCCGCCACACTCAGTGACGTCACCACACACAGTGACGTCACCTACCCCTATTTTGTCACGTTTTGTTGCAGTTTGTCCCAGTGCTACGCACCAACGGCATTTTTTGTTGTTTTTTTTTTCAGGCCAGTTTGTTTTTAGATAGGCTCACCCTTCCAGAGAAGTGCAAGAAGACTGTAGGCAGTGCAAAACAGGCCTTGTTTCTAAATGACAGCCAGTATCCAAGAAGAGAAGTTCACTTGAATGCCATGCGGGTGTTTGTGTGTGTGTGTGTGCGTGTGTGTGTGTGTGTGTGTGTGTGTGGGTGTGTGTGTGTGTGTGTGCGTGTGCGTGTGAATTCATGAACTTTTCTTTTCTTTTCTTTTTCTTTTTTTTTGTTGTTGTTGTTGTTTGTTTTTTGGGGTTGTTTGGTTTTTTTGGGTTTTTTTATATAAAGCAAAGCATAGAATGAAGTGTCAGAAATAACACATTCTCTCTCACAGAAAAAAAAAGCTGCATTCAGTTTATTTCAGTTCCAATTACACTGTTGTCTTCATAATTGAAAAGAATTGAAACATGGAAGTTTCTTTGGGCTCATGGAAAAACAGAAGCGTCTGTCAGTCAACAGATGTGAAAAATACGTTAGGTGGTGTCCATTTTTAACGAAGTTAAAACTGCAACTAAGATTATGAGCCTGCCATACCCCATCCTCATCACCCACACGAAGAAAACATCCGTTATTACAGCAATGTATAAATCACAGACAAGCTAAAGAAAATAATAAATAAATAAATAAATAATCAAATAAAAACTGCGAATACATTTCTGATGCTGCAACACCCTCAACTCAAACTACTCTGGTGTGATTTTATTTGGTAACTGCATCAGCATGTTCACTGAAAGTGAGGTTAGAATAGAATAGAATGTCTATATTACCAAGTGTACCGGGGTCACAAAGAATATTGGGGAAGGGGGGGGAGGATAGTACATAACAAAGTACGAACATAAGTCGAAATTCATACACAAACACAGATACAGTAGAAATTAGGATACGTACATGTGCATATTAATACTTGTGTATACTCACATGCACGCACGCACACACACACACACACACACACACACACGCACGCACGCACGCACACACACACACACACACACACACACACACACAGGTAAACGGTTGTTGATTGTACAGTTCTCTTTAAACACACTGGGTTTAAGACCATAAGGTATTGTACAACAATACATTAATAAAACCATCAAGGGAATAAATCGTATATACAAGTAAAATGCACACACATACACATGGATGTAGGCACGTATGCATGCACATAACATATGTAACGCCAATAAAATTAGTACATCAACATTAAGATACATGAAATCCAAGTGAAATAAGAAAATATTTTAAAATCACTTCCGATCACACACACACACAGAAATGTTTGCCCGTGCTCACCCGCTCAGTCCCACATGCACGCATAATGTCTACTCCCATGCACTCGTCTGCTGGTGAAGTTCAGGTGTTGCTGTGGCGAGGGGGTTGGGGGGTGGGAGGGTTCACTCATGAGTTAGTGTATTGGATGTTTTGATTGTGTGCGCGAATGGCTGCAGGAATGAATGAATTAATGTAGCGAGATGTTCTTGCGCGTGGAGCTCTGAACCTACCACTTATGTCTGACCTTCAGAAAATTTCCTTGAACTGAATGTTGGCAAAACGAAAGAGCTTGTAATCGACTTCAGAAAAAAAAATCAAGTTTAAGTAAGCTCATCACAAAAAATGAAGTGGTCGAACAAGTAGAGTCATACAAATATTTTGGTGTGATAATCGACAATAAGATGTCTTGGAATGAAAACTCAACTGCACTCATTAAAAAGAGCAACAGTCGCATGTACTGTCTTAGAAAAATGAAATCTTTTAATGTATGCAAGCAGATGCTCCAAATGTTTTACACATCTGTTGTCTGTAGTGTTTTAACATACGGAGCCGTGTGCTGGGGGGGGGGGGGGAGGGGGGGAAACCTGACCAAACATGACAAAGACAGGTTGGAAAAAGTCATTAGGAAAGCGGGTGGGGTGGTGGGTATAAGACAAGACACCTTTAGCGACATGCGCAATAGAAAACTGACTGACAGACTAATAACAATTTTGACCGAGGAAAGACACCCACTACATGCATAATGATTTTTTTTTTCATTTTTTGGCAAAAGTTGGCCTTTTAGGTGTTGGAAGCACTTTTGAAATTTCGTAGAAAAATATTAAGAATTGGCTGAGATATTTGCGTTTTTCTACCCTTCTGGGTCGTGTACGACCCACGATAGCCAGCGAACTGTAAAGGGTCAGGTATGGTCTTCCTGAAATCTAAAATTAATTCTTTTGTTTTTGGTTCTGGTGGACTCTAGTCTCAGTACTACATGTGTATTCAAACTGTCCACTATTTGACAAAACAAAGTTTGAGCCTTCGGATTGCAGAGCCGCGCTCTGATCAGACTGATCGTTATTTGTTGTCTCCTGCATCAGTTTCTATACACATATTTTTCACAGCAGCACATTTCCACTTTTATAACTACATACAATGCAGATTGGTGACGTGGAGGGAGGTTGGGGGAACGGGGAAGTACAAAGAATGGAAATAAAAGCAAAGCAAAAAAAAAAAAAATGTAACTTAGCTTGTACCGTACTAACTCCCTTGCTAGCTTTTGCGCGAGGCACACCAAACACGTCGTACTTTCGCTTCTGTTTGTAGTTCTTTGTAAAGTGTACTTTCAGTTTTGCCGAGAAACACGTAGGGGGAACTCGCACAATGTTCAGTGTTGTGCTTTCATGTTGACAGCTGTGTTTCTTTTCATTCGTCCCCCACACTGTATGTCCTTTTGAAAATGGTGACTGGTTGACACAAATTTGCAGTCCACAGAATGACAAGAACAAATAAAAAAAAAATATAAAAAAAATGATGGTCGATGTTCAACACTGTGTTTCTCCCAAGACAGTGGTCCATTAATTTGTTTGGTGGTGAATGTTCGGCGAGCGACGGGAAAGGCCTCGTGTATGAACGAAAAGTACTTTGTTAACGTCAGCCATATGAAATATTTGCTCGGGTCACTCTGACAAGATGAAGGAGTTCGTTGGTTTTCAAAGCCTGGTGGTGCACAGCAAAAGCGAAGACACGTCACACACTAAGGCGTCGACTTTTCTTCGTTTTTCTTGACGGCGTTTGCCAGACGCTCGCACTCCGACGAGAAATGCCCCGTCTCCCCACACCGCTCACATTTTTCTTTGTTGGCAGGACATTGGCTTGTGTCCTTCTCATGATCACCGCCGCAGAATAAGCAGTGGTAGATCATGTTAGTGTTATCTTTTTCGGGACACTTTTGGCTGTCCCATGGATGTTCCCCACCACAAAGCTTACAGTCCTTGATCCATTTGTCTCTGTCTGGGGCGGGACAGGCGTTGATGTCCAATGGATGGGTTCCTCTACAGAAATAGCAGTCGCTGATCATCAGCTGTCCGTTTTCTGCCGTCCATCCAAAAGGCATTATTTATTTTGCTGTTGAGCCTCTTGGTGTTATCTATCGTCTGTGTCTCGAACACCAAAGATGGACCGTCGGTGGAGGAAAGCGTTCTCAAATGGCGCACAGCCTGTAGAGTTGAGTTAAACGATCAGTCGGCGTAACACCCTTCAAGTCAAGTTGTTCGTGGCTATGGTCTTATACGCCCAGCCCAAGCTAGATATACCTGATGTCGTCAAATGAAGGTGTGGCGCAACCAATCAAAATGCAGACAATATTCCAAGGACAGAGTTATTAATGGAAAACAGGAAGGGGTTTCCTTTCTAAAACATTCTGGAAACATCTTGATCAGTTACGTATTTCCGTTTCCTGAATGTCACACAAAGGACTAGGAACATATTTATAAATATTATCGTGGCGTGTTGTAGGGTTAGCCATTCACAGGCAGCATGTCTGATTTTAGCTGGTTGGGAGTGAACCGAAAGTAGGGAACAGGCCGTTGAACAAGCATGTTGGTGACATATCAGAACGTCCGTTTTGACAGGAATCTCCAAAATAATGTCGTTGCAAATGGACCATAAGATATTTTGACAGTCTGTTATTTTGCGAACAGTGCTGCACAGTTACGAAGCGCTTTCAAAAGGGTGTGTTTGTGAGGGGTGTGCGTTTAAGTGTGTGTGTGTGTGTGTGTGTGTGTGTGTGTGTGTGTGTTGTGCATGTGTGATCAAAACCAACAATATAACAGCCTGGTGCGATGTCCTAATAATATGCTATGTGTAAGCGTGGCCATGGAGAGTCAAGACAACACAGTCAGGCAGTTTACAGGGTTTATTTAGCCAGTATGCGCCCATATACTGGACACGTACGATTATATGTCATAGATAGATATATTGGGTAGGTAGGCTTAACTGCGAGCAGCGTGTGATTGCGAACGCTTCGTGTACCTCCCCGCTTCGAGGCGTTCTAACCCACGAACCTATAAAGAGTCCGTGGTTTTAAACCACACACAGTTCACAGTTTAACATCTGCTTCGACCTTCCTCGATGAATATCGATTTCCAGGAACCCGTATCCATTTCCAAGAACCAGTCAAACATCAGCTGTTTCCGCGCTCTTTCTTCTCTTCGTACACCACTGCCGACCAAGTTAACAAACGTGCTCTTAAAATCCTAAAATCAAAGAA
This sequence comes from Babylonia areolata, assembly GCF_041734735.1. Lineage (NCBI taxonomy): Eukaryota > Metazoa > Mollusca > Gastropoda > Neogastropoda > Buccinidae > Babylonia > Babylonia areolata. Next base: position 49,529,971 of record NC_134883.1, read on the forward strand.
AGCAATTAAGTAGTAGGACTTGGTTTAAATAATCTTTAATTATTCAATAATACACATGATTACAATGCAATGAATGACAAAAGAGCATCAACAAGCTTAAAGCTTATACTGTGCTCACAACGTTGCACTTCAATTTTATCATGACGGCTGATGAACCATATTATAACTTGTATCAAATAACATTCATAAACAGTAAGTAATGAAATAATGAAATAAAACAAATAAACAAACAGTATATAATATAGTAAAATAATGCTAATATCAATATTAACATGAGATTAAATTTATTATCACCAGAGTAATTGGCCTAATAGAAGAAAAACACGAAGAAGAAGAAGAAAATTTAGAAGAATGGTGGGTAAGGTGGTGGAGGAGGGGGAACAGAGGAGAAATTCTAACAGATCATTGGCCAATCTGTTCACTTTGAATATTTGGTCAGTCAAATAAATCCAACATATATTTTACGAATAGAATCACGTTGCACCCTTTCTTCACAATACTTTCTAAGCTAAAATCTATTTGAATCGGAGATAAACTGGTGGACAGTTTGAAATATGAATATATTTGTATGATTTTAGAGAACAGGATCTCCATGCAACAGAGTTTTAACGTGAATGTAGTTTGGAGATAAATTTAAGATTGTGTTTGCCCGAGCCATATGAAAGTCTTGACAAAATAATAAATAATGTTCAGCAGTTTCGCTTGCAGTGCCACAAGCACAAAGTGGGTCGTTTATTAAATGTCTGTTGAACATATCTTCTCTTAAGTCACTAATCCCTAGACGAAGTCGACAGTGAATGATTTGTTCCTTCCGTTTACCAAAGTAATAATAGCTAGGCACTACAGCATCGTTGGCACACAGGTAATGTTTACGCTGGCTTAAGGAATTGCTGGTTTTAACATAATCAGGTAGAGAATTCCAGAGATAAGTAGTAGATGGTATGAATGATTTCCGATAGAGTTCGGTGTGAAATCTTGGTACGGGCCGTTCTAATGACCTGCGTCTATGGTAAGGGTTATTGTCTGAAACAAGACCAGGAACAAGATCATTTAGGTAGTTAGGGCATAGACCGTTAACCATCTTGAAATAATGCACAGGTTTGTGTCTTTACCTTCTTTCCTTAAGTGTACAGAACCCTGATTCTTGGTATATTTTTTGGTGACTTGTCCCACAAACAGCTCCAGTTATGGTTCTTAATGCTTCAAGCTGTAAATTTTCCAGAGAATCTGATTGTGCATATGTGCAATTATCCCAGACAATATCAGCATAGTCAAAATGTGGTAATATGAATGATTTGTACATGATTTCTAATGCTCTCCTATTTAACTTGTACTTATACGTCTTAAGACAAGAAACCAACATAGTTACAGCATTGATTATACTTTTAATATGTTCCTCCCATTTACAGTTGTTTTGGAGTATGACGCCTAGATGTTTATGTGTGTCTGTACTTTGTAATGGTGTGATGCCAAAAGTAAGAGGTGAAATTGTGTCAGTGTTTCGAGAAAAATTTAATAACTCTGTTTTCCCCTCATTAAATTTGACTTTCCATCGCTTAGCCCAAGAATCTATCTTTTCTAAGTCAGAATTGAGTGTTTGTTCACGGATGTTTGGGTTGTTTAGTGCTAAGGACATACTTGTATCATCTGCAAATAGCTTAGTGTTTGAATGGATGTCGTATACAATATCATTGATATAGATAAGGAATAACAGTGGACCAAGTACAGAGCCTTGAGGAACACCTGCGGGTATTCCTTTGTAATCAGACTTATCACTATTTATAACAACTGCTTGGATACGGTTAGAGAGGTAATCGGAAAACCAGTCAAGTAATTTGCCTCGTATGCCATTCGCTCTTAACTTCAGAAGAAGTCCCTTATGCCAAACTCGATCAAAAGCTTTAGATTTATCAAAGTACACAGCCCTGGGTTGTGACTCCATTATCAAAAGATGAGCATAAGTCATTATAAATACAGAGCAACTGATTTACTGTCGAATCACCAGGAATAAAACCTGACCGGGAAGGAGATAAAATATGATTTGATGAAAAAAACTTGTAAACTTGCTTATGGATGTATCTCTCAAGGACTTTACCAACACAGCTAAGTAAAGAGATTGGACGGTAATTACTACAAAGTTCCTTCGAAGCTTTTTTATGCAGAGGATTTACATGTGCTGTTTTCCATTTTAGAGGAAATTTTGATTCATGAAGGCTTTTGTAGAAAATCCTAGTTAGTGGGTCTAGAATGGCTGGCAATGAGGCAATTAACAATCTGTTATGGACAAGATCTGGCCCTACCGCTTTATTCTTATTTAGATTTAGAATAACACCTTCAACATCAGAAGTAGTAAGCGCTATGTCTGTAAGTTCTAAGTCGAGGAATGGAATATCAGGTAAATCTTTTTCGCTGTCTTCAAGAGTGGATTGTGAAATGAAAAAGTTGTTAAAAACATCAGCTTTATCTTTGTTTTTATAATAGACAATACCATTAGATATAATAGGGGGAATTTCATCTGACCCAACACCTTTCTTTCTCAAAAATGACTTAACAAGTTTCCACCATTCTTTTGTTCCCAAATTGGATGAAGTTGTTATCTTATTTTCTAAATTGGTGATATACTCAAGCTGTCTTTGTTTTTCTCTATATGAAACATAGTTCCTAAAACGCCGAAATTGTTGCCAGTCTTCTGGTTTGTTAGTTTGTTTAGCTAATTTATGAATTATTTTACGTTCCTCTATTAGCAGCCTAATTTCATCTGTCATCCAAGGGACATCATTTGGACGTAGAGTGATAGTCTTCGTTGGCATACATTGCTTTGCTTTATCCATTATAATATTTGAAAACGTTTCCGCACTTTCGTCAGTTGTTTTATTATTGGTCACTTCATCCCAATTAACCTGGTGTAGGAGATTGCAAAATTTCTATGTATCTAACTTATTGTAATTAAAAATTGTTCTTTTAAATGACTGTTCTCTAACTACTGTATTCTTGACAACCACATAAAGTACACTATGGTCACTGCAGATAGCAGGCATGACATCCGTTGATTTGATCACACTGGGGCTTTGAGTAAGTATAAAATCTAAGCATGAACTTGTTACTTCGGTAATCCTCGTTGGTTCATTTATTAACTGCTTAATATGGTAGCGATTCAAAATATCTACTGAGTGGGGTGATGGTATTGTTAGGAAATCAGTATTAAAATCACCAAGAATCAAGAATTTGTTTGTGGTGTCATTGGCTCTACGTATGCTTTCTTCGATCAAATTCCAGTAATTAGCATTGGAGTTAGGTGGACGATAAAAAGATCCAACTAATAAACTTATTTGATCTAATTTTGTCTCAACCCATACAGCTTCTAAACCGTTTACATGAAGGTCATTGCGAGGTTTACAATATAAATTATTTTTCACATAAATAGCAACACCGCTATGTGGATCGTTTGTTCTGTCACATCTAACAGGTGGATGGAAGTTTGTAATGTGGATGGAACTATTGCTGTCTAAATCTAAAAGCCACATTTCAGATACTGTGATAATATCAAAGTTACCATACTCAGCTTCTAATAAATGAATCTTATTTCTCATACTGCGGGTATTTACATGCATGATACTGAGGTCCGTGTTATTGTTTGGGCCTGGATTGGTTTCTATGTCACCAGACAAAAGCAGCAGCAACTGTTGGACCAGAGTAAAACATTTAAACAGACTGTCATTACTTCTTGGCTGGCTCATGCCACAAGAAGAAGCAAAGTTTTTCTTTAAAAGATTGCTATACTCGCTTATATTGCATTCTGAAATAAGAAAATGAGCAAAAACAGAAAGAGTTATACTATGTGGGTACTCCAGAAAAGACATTATGAAGAATTGTAAGATGACCGACTTGTTTACAAAAGATAAATGTCTAGTTTTGACCAAAGCTGTTGTGAAATACAAACCAACCCTAGCACGGTATATGTTCAAATCTACAGGCATTTATGTAATCGAATTCTGTAAAACAGAAAACATGAATGTGACTAGGGTCGGTAGGCATGGGTTATTTGAAAACTCCCCCCTCTCTGTAAACAGAAGGTAACTTAAATAACCACCACAAAAACATGTAAAATGATCAATCAAAAAAGACAGTTTACAACCTGAGTAAGGAAAAGGCAAGAATGAATATTTACAAGGAAACGTATTTCCCATAAATAATGACATAAAAACAAGAAGTGACCAAAAGAGTGAAACTGACATAGTAATGCATTTTGCACTCCTACTGCAAAGTCAGTAATTGATTGTGCACTTTTTTCTTTTTCTTTTTTTGTACGATGTAACAAGATTAATGCTTCGTATACTATTAAACTAGCTAAAGAACTCTTAACAAACCCACATTCATACCAACTCATACATTCACCCACCCACACATTAGGGACATGGGAAAGTCACATT
>NC_134883.1:49536900-49556900 GCF_041734735.1 Babylonia areolata
ATTATATAATAAAGAAAAGAAAAAGGAAGCAAGGGAGGTAATCATGCTCCAACAAGGAAAGTAGGTCTTCTGCCCCATATTTTAACACTACCTGTCAGAGCAAATAGGTGTTTCCTGTATGAACCTGATTTTTCAACTGGATTACATTAATGATTACAAACAATAATACAATATGCAACTCTGAATATGATAAAACTATTTGTGAGTTAATGTTTAGCAACAACAACAAACACCCAACATCACTTTGGTTCACAGTGAGATATATCTGTCTCCAATATTCCAAGAATTTGAGAAAGTGAACCATCAACTGATTAATTCAGTTTCTTTATGATATGTACAAAGTAAATAAATGGAAAAATAAAATAAAACATTGTGCTGTGGCCAGGGAATGAACAGCAAATGTTACAGTATATATGGTATTCACCAAGATGTTGCACACTGCCTTTTTAAGCATCAGCCAATTCCCACATCTACGGGTGTGTGTGTGTGGGGGGGGGGGTCTTACAACTAGCTTCATAACTGAATATCATGTGTGAAAAAGGTGACGACGTGTGTAAAAGCGTTAATCATACACATACACACTAAGTCTATACCCACAACACATGCACATACATATACATATATGCATACCTATTTGCGCGCACACACACACACACACACACACACATACACACACACACACACACACACACACACACACACACACATAATCAACGAAGTAATACCAAGCAGCATTAATGTGTCGAACTTATACAGTTACATCGATACATCACAATCAATTTTTCATCTTCAGCAAAAACATGTGGTCTGGTCCATACCAAAATGTCTTACTTCACGTTTGGTGGTGATTCTGTATGTTGTTTCTCCTTGTTTGACGAAAATAATTCCATCGTGTACCCATGTGTCACTGATCTTCTTATGTCTCTTATAATTCCTGGCCATCCATGCGACCTCTGCACGCTCCTTGGTGAGGTCGTGGTTCACGAAGATCCGAAGTGCCGCAGTACAACGAGATCCTGGCGGCTGGGTGGGTCTGGTCAGGGCAGGCCAGTCAGCATCAGGGAACAGCTTCTTGCAGTCCACAGAGCTCAGATTTTTCTTTGCCCCCATCAGCATGGCCTTATGCCGATAGGAGGTAAACTTCACCAAGATGGGACGACTCCTGGTGTCCCCGTCGAACGGCTTCTTCCCGACACGGTGGGTCCTGTCGATCATGTCGTCTGTCAGCTCGACACCAGCCTCTCTACAGATTCGTTTCACAACTTCGTCAGTTGACTCTCCCTTTGTTTCCGGCACGGAGCTGATCCTAACGGAATTCCTTCTACTATATTGTTCCAATTCGTCCACTCTGTCTTGGAGTTTTATGATTTGATTTTCTTTGGCTTCAAAAGCATCGCGAAGTTCTTTAACTGTGGATCGCAAGTGGTAGGACTTGAACTTTGACACACTTTGAAATAGCTGATTTGATTTGGATATGTCGAAAATAGGGTTGTCTGCAAGTAGACCATAGGATATTTTGAGGAGCGATGCTGTTCAGTTACTGAGCGCTCTCAAAAGGGTGTGTGTGTGTGATCAAAACCAACAATACAACAGCCATGCAGATGCGATGCCCCAATAATGTGCTATGTCCAACGAGTTCAAGACCTGCTTCTGTTTCAATTGTCCACCTGTACCTAAACCCATCGTTCGCAGTTAGACTGGATCGTTCACAATTAGGCCTACTACGTACGATCAGCTTCGGATCCACTCTGTTTACGCATACCCAGATTCAAACTCTCGACTGTTGGCCGCCGTTCTTTCTCTGTCTCTGGACCTTGCAGTTGGAATGAACTTCCTCTTTCGCTTCGTCAAGTCTCCACACTCAGCTCTTTCAAGTCTGGCTTTAAAACCCACCTCTTCCCAAAATAGCTTCCCTTGCCTGCCTCTTCTTCCTTGTCTTCAGTTTCTCCAGTTTTGGAGTTATGCATGCGTGTGAATGACTGGTGCGAAAGCGCTTTGATTTGTCTGTGCACAAGATTCAGCGCTATATAAATACCATTATTATTATTTATTATTACTACCACACACACACACACACACACACACACACACACACACACACACACACACACTCTTATCTGAATGATGTGTTATCGTAAAGCACTTGAGAGGTTTGGAAGTGGTACAAGGTTGCACTATTATTATAGTTGTTAGTAGTTATTGCAGTGGTAGTAGTACTGCTACTATACTATTACTACTACTACCACTGCTATAGTTGTTGTCGTTTTTGTTGTTGTCATTGTAATAATAACTAGTAGGCAAAATTGCACTGGCTCTTAGTGCTGCAGCCTTGGGGGCTAGTTGGCCTGTGGGAACCATCCCAACGCCGACTGTCCTAAAACCCTCTTGGCCGAGAGAGTGGGGATGTAACTTGGGAAAAAACACTCTCCACTACAATCAAATTCTAGCCCACATAGTCGGGACAGCAGTTGCCTCCTCTGCTGTTCTGATGGTCATAGTCGGACACGGCTGACTGTCCTAGACATGTGATGACAGTTATTGATATCGCAGTTCTTGCTGTGTGCGTGTGTCCACAGAACGTCTGACGAAGCGCCGCCCTTTCACCGCAGCGCACACCAGCTTCCAGACAGAGGTGGGTTTCCTTCACGGTCTGTCTGTCTGTCTGTCTGTCTTGCCTTGAGGAGGAGAGCGACTGTCTCGGTGACTGTGCCCGAATGATCTGCTGTGTGTTGTATTGCATTGTGTTGTGTTGTGTCGTCGTGTGGTGTGGTGTGTCGTGTCGTGTCGTGTCGTGTCGTGTCGTGTTTTGTTGTATTGCATTGTGTTGTGTTGTATTGTATTGTGGTGTGTTGTATTGCATTGTATTGTGTTGTATCGCATTGCATTGTGTTGTATTGCATGTGTTGTGTTGTATTGTGTTGTGTTGTATTGCATTGTATTGTATTGTGTTATATTGTATTTCATTGCAGTGTGTTGTATTGCATCGCATGGTGTTGCGTCCCGTGGTATTGTGTTGTGTTGTGTTGCAGTGCATTGCATTTGTATTGTTTGTATTTTGTGATATATTGTATGGTATTGCATCGTATTGTTTTGGGGATTGTTGGGTTTTGGGGGGTGGGGGGGTATTTATTTATTTTATTTTATTTTATTTTTTTGTCACAACAAATTTATCTGTAAGAAATTGGGATTGTCCTCCCCGCATACAGCATGTCGCCGCAGGACAGCGCCACCCATATTTCTCCCTTTTTTTCTTCTTTTTTTCTTCTTTTTTTTTTTTTTTAAGTCTCTGTGTGTATGTGTGTGTGTGGGTTTTACTATCAAAGTGGATTTATTTAACAGGTATTTTGCCAGGGACGATTCTTAGTTGACTGTAGGTTCGTTGACATATGCAACGTGACAAGTTGCACACGGGGGGCGCGGTTTAGTGTCTCTTCCGAATCAGTCTGCCAGTTCGATGTTTAGATGTTTAGAAAATAAAACTTTGGAAGAGAGAAAGGATACCTAAGATTTGTGTGTGTGTGTGTGTGTGTGTGTGTGTGTGTGTGTGTGTTCCCCTGTTGCCGATTAGTTTTTAGTCCTCTCCAGTCTAAGACGTTTCACAACGTCGTTGCAGAGTCCTTTCTTTTTCAATTCTTCTTCTCCTACCTTTCACTCAAACTGGAGAATCACGTGAGGGTTGCACCACACAGAGGAAATGTTGTTCACCAGATTCCTCCATGCATGTCTGTCGGTTGTGTGTCAAAAAAAAAAAAAAGTCCTGAGTGCGTCTCTGGAATTTTTTAAAGAAAAGGGGGGGGAAAAGTCAGCATTATTTCACCATGCCCGCTTTGAAAGAAAAGTGTACGCTTTCCCAAAGAGGTCCTTTAAAGAAAAGGGGGAAAAAAGTCAGCATTATTTCACCATGCCCGCTTTGAAAGAAAAGTGTACGCTTTCCCAAAGAGGTCCTTTAAAGAAAAGGGAGGAAGAAAGTCAGCATTATTTCACCATGCCCGCTTTGAAAGAAAAGTGTACGCTTTCCCAAAGAGGTCCTTTAAAGAAAAGGGGGAAAAAGTCAGCATTATTTCACCATGCCCGCTTTGAAAGAAAAGTGTACGCTTTCCCAAAGAGGTCCTTTAAAGAAAAGGGGGAAAACGTCAGCATTATTTCACCATGCCCGCTTTGAAAGAAAAGTGTATGCTTTCCCAAAGAGGTCCTTTAAAGAAAAGGGGAAAAAAGTCAGCATTATTTCACCATGCCCGCTTTGAAAGAAAAGTGTACGCTTTCCCAAAGAGGTCCTTTAAAGAAAAGGGGAAAAAAGTCAGCATTATTTCACCATGCCCGCTTTGAAAGAAAAGTGTACGCTTTCCCAAAGAGGTCCTTTAAAGAAAAGGGAGGAAGAAAGTCAGCATTATTTCACCATGCCCGTGTTGAAAGAAAAGTGTACGCTTTCCCAAAGAGGTCCTTTAAAGAAAAGGGGGAAAAAGTCAGCATTATTTCACCATGCCCGCTTTGAAAGAAAAGTGTGCAAGTTCCCAAAGAGGTCCTTAAAAAAATCAGCATTATTTTACATTGTCCCCATAGAAAGAAAAGTGTGTAATTTCCCAAAGAGGTCCTTAAAAAAAATCAGCATTATTTTACATTGTCCCCATAGAAAGAAAAGTGTGTAATTTCCCAAAGAGGTCCTTAAAAAAAATCAGCATTATTTTACCATGTCCCCATAGAAAGAAAAGCATACAAGTTCCCAAAGAGGTCTTTTAAAAAAAAAAAGTCAGCATTATTTTACCATGTCCCCATAGAAAGAAAAGTGTACAAGTTCCCAAAGAGGTCCTTTAAAAAAAAATTCAGCATTATTTTACCATGTCCCCACAGAATGAAAAGTGTACAAGTTCCCAAAGAGGTCCTTTAAAAAAAATCAGCATTATTTTACCATGTCCCCAGAGAAAAAGTGTGCAGTTTCCCAAGAAGTCCTTACTGTGACTCCGTAGAACGGAAAGTATGCAGGTTCCAAAGAGGTCTTTAACTGTTTGTGAACCCTGTATAAAAACAAAGAATTCCATGCCTTCTGTTCACGCCTGTGCAGTCTTATGACGCCACGGGGTCTACGAAGTGGTGGTAGTGGTGGTGGTGGTAGTGGTGATGGTGGTGGTGGTGGTGGTGGTGGTAGTGGTGGTGGTGATGGTGGTGGTGGTGGTAGTGGTGATGGTGGTGGTGGTGGTGGTGGTGGTGGCGGATTGCGTCGCGCGGACCATACGGTCCCAGAGGATTGAGCACAAGGTTTGTGCTGACTGCCCACACCGCCGCTGCCTTCTGGGGCTTTTTTTATAATTTTTTTTTTTTTTTTATTAACTAAGGAGCTTAGTTCCTGCACCGTGACCGATTCGACCGATTCCACGCTGTGCCAGTATTTTCTTTGTGTGTCCGTTCAGCCGTGAAGAGCGATTTCAGAGAGAGGTCCCTCCCTGTGACCGGCAAGCTCTGGATGGGAATGAAAATGAGAGAGAGAAGGAGAGAGAGAGAGACCCGGCGTTTTCGTGGGGGGGGGGGGGGAGAGTTGGTTTTTGTTGGTGGTGGTGGTGTTTTTTTTGGATGTCGGTTCCTTATTGTTGATCTGTTGGCGATGAATGGTGTGGTGTGGTGTGGTGTGTTGTGGTGTGTGGTGTGGTGTGGGGACGTTGTCCCCTTGGATACCTTTCACTGAAGTTTCTGAAGGGAATCAGTATTTTGTGGATTAGTTGATTTGTGTTTTGCGTGCAAGATTTGAGTTTTGCGTGGACTGAATTAAGTGCACGTGGGTGAACTGGTCCTTTTCGGGTTTTTTTTTGTTTTTGTTGTTGTTGTTGTTTTTCGCGGACTGAGCGAGACATAAGATGGTCTTTCTGTCTTCCTTTTTTTTTTCATCGTTTTTTTTTTCATTGACTAACACCAACTTGCTGATGACACTGTCGTGTGAACCAGTACAGTTCTAAAAAAAAACCATCGTTCATTGTGGTTGTGTTTGACTCTTGTGTCTTGGAGATGAAAATGAAACAGACCAAAACTGAACTTACCACCAGCTTATGGGACAGTTGTGTTATTACAGCAGCACCACTTGGACACACACACACACACACACACACACACACACACACAACACACACACACACACACACACACACACACACACACACACAACAAACACACAGAGGTGGAGTGTTGGCTTAGAGGTAGAGAATCCGAGCGCGCTGGTTCGAATCACGGCTCAGCCGCCGATATTTTCTCCCCCTCCACTAGACCGTGAGTGGTGGTCTGGACGCTGGTCATTCGGATGAGACGATAAACATAGGTCCCGCGTGCAGCATGCATTTAGCGCACGTAAAAGAACCCACGGCAACAAAGGGGTTGTTCCTGGCAAAAATCTGTAGAAAAATTCGCCTCGATAAGAAAAGCAAGTAAAACTGCACGCACAACAACAAAATGGGTGGCGCTCTCAGTGTAGCGACGCGCTCTCCCTGGGGAGAGCAGCCCGAATTTCACACAGAGAAATATGTTGTGACAACAAGAAAAGTAAGAGAGAGAGGGTACACACCACCTTCCCCCCTCCTCCTCCCCCCCCACTCCCCCCCCCCCCTCACCCCCCTTGGGCAACTAGTGTTGAGAGTCTCCCCCACCAGTTCGAACCGAAGTGGAAACACTTTCCACGCTGTATAACTTCCTTCTCCTGAACCTGACTCAGGGCCTTAAGAATAAATAACGGCAGACAAGACAAAAGTCTTTTCAGTGCCGGTCATTTGTTGAAACTGAATAGTTTTTGAAGTCTTTCATAGACGGGCGCAATAGCCGAGTGGTTAAAGCGTTGGACTGTCAGTCTGAGGGTCCCGGGTTCGAATCACGGTGACGGCGCCTGGTGGGTAAAAAAGGGTGGAGATTTTTACGATCTTCCAGGTCAATATATGTGCAGACCTGCTAGTGCCTGAACCCCCTTCGTGTGTATATTCAAGCAGAAGATCAAATACGCACGTTAAAGATCCTGTAATCCATGTCAGCGTTCGGTGGGTTATGGAAACAAGAACATACCCAGCATGCACACCCCCGAAAACGGGAGTATGGCTGCCAACATGGCGGGGTAAAAACGGTAATACACGTAAAAGCCCACTCGTGTGCATACGAGTGAACGCAGAAGAAGAAGAAGTCTTTCATACATAGCTTTCTCCCTCTGTGTGTGTGTGTTTGTGTGTGTGTGTGTGTGTGTGTGACCGGATAAGGAAAAGGAAAACAATGCAGCTGTATTTGGAGGGAGGGGTGTGTAAGAGAAGAGGGGTGGGGTGGGGTGGGGTGGGGAGGGAGTGGGAGCTGAGCGAAGACCTGACTGGTGGTGTCCGCCGTGGGTGGAAAATGGGGCGCGTGGTCCATCACACAGCTGATTGATTTGGGACGGTCTGAGTGTGTGTGTCTGTGTGCGTGTGTGTGTGTGTGTCTTGTCTGTTTGTACCCTGGGATATGTGTGAGTATATATATATATATATATATATATATATATTGTGTGTGTGTGTGTACTGAGGGAAATGTGTGTGCATATGAATTAGTGGGGTGTAGGGTGTGTGTCTGTGTCTGTGTCGGGAGATGCGTGTGTATGTGTGCATTTGTGTGGAAGGGTGTGTGTGTGTGTGTGTGGAGGGGGAAGGATGAAGGGGAGGTGTGTGTGGAGGGGGTGTAGAGAGGTGTGGGTGTGTGTGGAGGGGGTGTAGAGAGAGTGTGGGTGTGTGTGGAGGGGGTGTAGAGAGAGGTGTGGGTGTGTGGAGGGGGTGTAGAGAGAGGTGTGGGTGTGTGGAGGGGGTGTAGAGAGAGGTGTGTGTGGAGGGGGTGTAGAGAGAGAGGTGTGGGTGTGTGTGGAGGGGGTGTAGAGAGAGGTGTGGGTGTGTGGAGGGGGTGTAGAGAGAGGTGTGGGGGTGTGTGGAGGGGGTGTAGAGAGAGAGGTGTGGGTGTGTGGAGGGGGTGTAGAGAGAGGTGTGGGGGTGTGTGGAGGGGGTGTAGAGAGAGGTGTGGGTGTGTGTGGAGGGGGTGTAGAGAGAGGTGTGGGTGTGTGGAGGGGGTGTAGAGAGAGGTGTGGGTGTGTGGAGGGGGTGTAGAGAGGTGTGTGTGGAGGGGGTGTAGAGAGAGAGGTGTGAGTGTGTGTGGAGGGGGTGTAGAGAGTGAGGTGTGGGTGTGTGTGGAGGGGGTGTAGAGAGAGGTGTGGGTGTGTGTGGAGGGGGTGTAGAGAGGTGTGGGTGTGTGTGGAGGGGGTGTAAAGAGAGAGGTGTGGGTGTGTGTGGAGGGGGTGTAGAGAGTGAGGTGTGGGTGTGTGGAGGGGGTGTAGAGAGAGGTGTGTGTGGAGGGGGTGTAGAGAGAGAGGTGTGGGTGTGTGTGGAGGGGGTGTAGAGAGTGAGGTGTGGGTGTGTGTGGAGGGGGTGTAGAGAGAGGTGTGGGTGTGTGGAGGGGGTGTAGAGAGAGGTGTGGGTGTGTGGAGGGGGTGTAGAGAGAGGTGTGTGTGGAGGGGGTGTAGAGAGAGAGGTGTGGGTGTGTGGAGGGGGTGTAGAGAGAGGTGTGTGTGGAGGGGGTGTAGAGAGAGAGGTGTGGGTGTGTGTGGAGGGGGTGTAAAGAGAGAGGTGTGGGTGTGTGGAGGGGGTGTAGAGAGAGAGAGGTGTGGGTGTGTGTGGAGGGGGTGTAAAGAGAGAGGTGTGGGTGTGTGGAGGGGGTGTAGAGAGAGGTGTGGGTGTGTGTGGAGGGGGTGTAGAGAGAGAGGTGTGGGTGTGTGTGGAGGGGGTGTAGAGAGAGGTGTGGGTGTGTGTGGAGGGGGTGTAGAGAGAGGTGTGGGTGTGTGTGGAGGGGGAGGGGGGGAAGGGGAGTGCAGAAGCCATTCAAAGTGTTTATTGAAGACGTGGGGCTAGGGAGGGGAGGGGGGTGGGTGTTGTGAGCAGCACATACATTGTTGCTGGTCTTTAGTGTCCCCCCACCCCCCACTCCTCCCTGTCACTCCTCTCCCTCCACCACCCACCCCACCCCCTTCCCCGCCTTCTTTTCCCCGCGCTGTTACTTCATTGCCATGGCCAGATACACTCCTATTAACCAGGTGCAGCATAGGCGTTCAAAGCTTTTTGAAGTTCTGCGTGTGCGTGTTTCGCTTTTCATTTTGGGAACTGTTGTTGTTGAACAGCAAGATTATATTGCCGGCTTTACGCTGGCGTTCTTTAGTGGCGACTGAAATGACTTTGAAAAGCGCTTTAAAGGTTTTGTGGACTCTGTATGAGCGAAGATAAGTATGGAGAACAACAGCAATGATTTTAAGAACTGCCGGTTATTCATGAGTGAGATGTATGGTTTTTCATGTTGGCAACAGTTCTTGAACAACAAGACATATAAAGATTTTTACGCCAAATGAGAAGAGACTTGCAGGTGGGGTTTTATTTTTTTACAAAAAAAAGGAAAGAAAAAAACCCCTAACGTATGTGTAATCAGCCCTGAATTTTAATAGTTTCTTTTTTGTGTGGGTCTGGCTGGTATATAAGCAACATGGTTTGATTTAGATTTGAGTCTGTGATGAAGTAGACAGCTTGTGACTGCCTCTGGAACGCCCTTTGCGGGATTTGGTTTCTGTTTTTTCCCCTCTGTGTTTGGTCAGAGGTGGGAGAAACTTCATCCGTGTGTTTTTTTTGGGGGGGTTGTTTTGTTTTTTGGGGGTTTTTTCTCGAGGAGATAAAGTTTATTGTGTAAAACGATGAGCACTTTGAAAGTATTTTCTCCAACGGCCAGAGATTTTGCTGATGATGTTGGGTTTTTTGTTGTTGTTTGTTTGTTTCTTTGTTGTTGGTGGGTTTTTTGGTTTTTTGAGGGTTTTTTCTTCGTTTTTGGGGGGGTGGGGGGTGGTTGGGTTTTTTTTTCGGAGGGTGGTGGGGTGCAGAATTGTTAGGACTCTGACCTGTTGTGTTTTCTCTTCCCCTGGACATTCTGTGGTGGTTTCAGATCAGGAGAAAACTTAACACAGTTTGGCCAACAACAAAGTGAGGGCTGTGTCTCCACTGACTGGAGTTGGAATTCGTTTACAGATTGATCAGTCTTTTTGTGTTGGACTGGTTACTCGAAAACTCGGGGGTGGTGCTGTTTTGGCTCTTAGTGCTGCGGCCTTGGGGGATTGTCGGCCTTTTGGGAACCATCCCAACGCCGACTGCCCTAAAAAACCTCTTGGCCGAGAGAGTGGGGGTGTTCTTGGCCGAAAGTGTGGGGATGTAATTAGGGCAAGGCACTGTCCACTAGGACGGAATCAGGCCATGTAGTCGGGACAGCAGTTGCTTCCTCGATGATTTGCTGTTCCTTCTTCTTCTGCGTTCGTGGGCTGCAACTCCCACGTTCACTTGCATGTACACGAGTGGGCTTTTACGTGCATGACCGTTTTTACCCCCGCCATGTAGGCAGCCATACTCCGCTTTCGGGGGTGTGCATGGTGGGTATGTTCTTGTTTCCATAACCCACCGAACGCTGACATGGATTACAAGATCTTTAACGTGCGTATTAGATCTTCTGCATGCGTTTACACACGAAGGGGGTTCAGGCACTAAGCAGGTCTGCACATATGTTGACCTGGGAGATCGTAAAAATCTCCACCCTTTACCCTCCAGGCGCCGTCACCGTGATTCGAACCCGGGACCCTCAGATTGACAGTCTAACGCTTTAACCACTCGGCTACTGCGCCCGTCATCTGCTGTTCCGATTGTCAGTGTCGGACACGACAGACCCTCGCACAGATCCTGTTTTCTCTCTCTCTCTCTCTCTCTCTCTCTCTCTCTCTCTCTCTCTCTCTCATCTCTCTCTCTCTCTCTCTCATCTCTCTCTCTCTCTCATCCCTCTCTCTCTCTCATCCCTCTCTCACATCTCTCTCTCACATCTCTCTCTCTCATCTCTCTCTCTCTCTCATCTCTCTCTCTCTCTCTCTCCCTCTTTCTCTCTCTCTCATGATGACAATGAATGATATGGGTACTTAAATAGCATCTATCCTCGGTTGGAAACCAAGCTCTAAGCGCTTAACTCACTCAGTACGACCAGTCCTCTCTTCTCCTCTACACAGACCCCTCGGATGTCCAGTGGGTGTTTGAATGACCCAACCTTTAGCTTCCTTCGTCAGAATTGTGGTATTCTTTGTCAGCATTCACCTTTTCAGTATAAGAGCCTTCCGCTTGCAATATTTTGATGATTGTAATTGGGGTGAAACGCTGTTAACGTCGTCTCTTTTTCTCCGTTCGTATGGAGAGAGTTAACAAATTCGGGGTCATTTGCACAACAGGCTACCTTCCTGGGTAGAGCCGACTGACGGCTGCCACTGGCCGCTCATTATTCGTTTCCTGTGTCATTCAATCGGGCTTCAGGCACGCACACATACACACTCAGATATGTAACATTTTACGTGTATGACCGTTTTGTTTATTTACCCCGCCATGTAGGCAGCCATACTCCGTTTTCGGGGTGTGTGCATTGCTGGGTATGTTCTTGTTTCCATGACCCACCGAACGCTGATATGGATTACAGGATCTTTAACGTGCGTATTTGATCTTCTGCTTGCGTATACACACGAAGGGGGCGGGAGGAGGGGGGGGGGGTATCGGGCACTAGCAGGTCTGCACATCTGTTGACCTGGCTGGGAGATGGGGAAAAACCAGTCTCCACCCTTTGCCCACCAGGCGCCGTTACCGAGATTCGAACCCGGGACCCCTCAGTATAATGACGTGGCTTCCGTGAACGAAGATTTACATCGGCGGCGTTCCTTGTCTGGTCTATGGTGACTGGTGAAGCCTGTATGGGTTTTTCCGCACTCACTGCAGGGGAGGGTCTGGGATGGTGCAGGTACACTTGGGCATCACAGGGTTTTTGGGGGGTTTGTGTGTGTGTGTTGTGTTGTGTTTTGTGGCGCTGCCTCTTTCATTCGATGCTGCGTTCGCTCTGCTGTTAACCTCTGAATTTCCGAGTTGGGTGGCTTTGAAGACTGCGGTTTTGACGACGCCATGACTAGGTTCCTGTTGGCAGCTGGAGTCGTGCGCCGTGTGTGGGTCTTTGCCTCAGGAACTGAGGGTCCTTTTAAGTCACTCGGGACGGACAGTCCTCTCTTCTCCTCTACACAGACCCCTCGGATGTCCAGTGGCTGTCTCAATGACCCAACCTTTAGCTTCCGTCGTCAGAATTGTGGTATTCTTTGTCAACATTCACCTCTTCAGTGTAAGAGCCTTCCGCTGGTAATATTTTGATGGTGGTTATTGGGGTGAAACGCTGTTAACGTCGTCTCTTTCGCCGTTCGTATGGAGAGAGCTAACTCACTCGGGACGGACAGTCGTCTTCCGTTCTTCCCCTCACCTCCCCACCCCCCACCCCACCCCAACACCTCCCCTTCATCCCTTGTCCAGAGGGTGTCTGAATGGAAACGCTGTATTTCTGAACTTCATCCATCTCTCTTCAGTATGAGAGCCTTCTGCGTGGTGAGGGGGAAGGGGGCGGGGGGTGTTTGTCTTCTTTTGGCGAACTTCGTGAAATAGAATGGAAAGAACGAGCTGGCTAGGACTGACATCTCCCAGTTGTAGCCTACACCTGCAGTTTTGTTTCTTAGAATTTTTTTCTTTCTTTCTTTCTTTTTCACCCTAACTGTTGCCGAATGTTATGTAATCTTTGTGAAGACATTGCTTAACCCCTTAGTTGCCGAGTCTCGGTGACACGAGATCAGTCTGACACGAGTTTGAAGTGCAGCGGTTACAGTTTGTGTTCTGTTCAACGGTGTGTGTCATGATTTTGCCGAACAGAGAATAATGTGATCCCAAGAGGGAGGAGTCCAAAGTGGGTACGGTAACTGACTTCATGACCTGTATGGAAGCTTCTGTCTTACCGCAGTTGAAGCCACCGCCCTTCGGTGACGATCCAGTGCACTCAGCAGCAACAGACGATGGACGCAGTGCCGAGTGGTTAAAGCGTTGGACTTAAAATCTGAGGGTCCCGTGTTCGAATCTCGGTCGGTAACGGCGCCTGGTGGGTAAAGGGTGGAGATTTTTCTGATCTCGCAGGTCAGCATTATGTGCAGACCTGCTTAGTGCCTGAACCCCCCACACACCCCTTCGTGAGTATACACAAGCAGATGATCAAATACGCACGTTAAAGATCCTGTAGTCCATGTCAGCGTTCGGTGGGTTATGGAAACAAGGACATACCCAGCATGCACTCCCCCGAAAACGGAGTATAGCTGCCTACATGGCGGGGTAAAAATGGTCATACACGCAAAAGCCCACTCGTGTACATACGAGTGAACGTGGGAGTTGCAGCCCACGAACGAAGAAGAAGAAGAGCAGCAGATAAGGGGTTAGCCCCCAAGCAGTGAACCTCCTGAACACTTAGCAGTTCCCTTTTTTTCTGTCAGTGTTGTACATCATTTCATTGTGCACAGTGTGAGTTCAAGCCATCACCTGGAAAACCAGTTACAGGCAGTGGACGGCGATGGAGTGGAATCACGTCTTCACAGCTCACTGGTGAACGGCAACGAAACTTGTAAACTTCTCTTTCAACCCTTTCACCGCCAGTCAATTTACAGTACAGAATTTCCCTTGTGCTATAAACACAGAAAAGACAGTGGCTAAGAATAGCTGGGGATTCTCTCTGCGATGTATCGAAAATACAGCCTATCCTACCACCGAACATTAAGAGCAGTAGGTTCATGGATAACAGACCAATGAATGGTCACCTTTCAGTGACACGGATCCTCTACCACGCCTGTGCATAAATGCGAGCTTGGCGGTGAAAGGGTTAAACTCACTCAGTACGGCCAGCCCTCTCTTCTCCTCTACACAGACCCCTCAGATGTCCAGTGGGTGTCTGAATGACCCAACCTTTAGCTTCTGTCATCAGAATTGTGGTATTCTTTGTCAACATTCACCTCTTCAGTATAAGAGCCTTCCGCTTGCAATATTTTGATGGTGGTAATTGGGGTGAAACGCTGTTAACGTCATCTCTTTCGCCGTTCGTTTGGAGAGAGTTAAGTGCCACCAAAAAAAAAAAAAGATGTACGTGAATGACGGTGAACTCCAGTGAAGACGATGTGTGCGCATACTAAACGACAAACCTGGTGGATACGATAATGATATGGAACTGTCCTGTGCAGTGTGACACAGAGAGAGAAGAGAGAGAGGAGTGTGGGGGGGAAGGGGAGAGAGCACATTGTGTGTGAACCAGTGTCGTGTGTGCTGTGAATGGGCGTTCACAGTTGTCTGTGCCTCATGTCTGTTGTCGCAATGCAGCATGGAGGAGTCTCCGCCAGCGATGTAGCGGTAGGTATCTTTAGTGGGTGGTTGTGATGGTGGTGATTTTTTTTTTTAATTTAATTTAATTTTTTTTCATTTTCTTTTTTTTTCTTTTCTTTTTTTCTTAATTTTTTTTTTTTTTAGAGAGAAACTCTCCTTGGCACGTCCAAGAAATCTTTGGACTCTCAAAACATCCCAAGAAAGAGTTTATTATTATTATTATTATTATTTCCGGTTGTTGTTTTTTGGGTTATATAGGTTTGGTTGTGTAGGACTGTATGTTCTGTTTTTACATGCGTTTATGCACATGTATGTTTGTGTGTTGTGTTTTGGGTTTTTTTGTTGTTGTTTTTTACACTGGTGTGTGTGTGTGTGTGTGTGTGTGTGTGTGTGTGTGTGTGTGTGCAGGTATTGTGTTTTTACATGGGTTTTTTTGTATTTGCACATGTGTGCTTGTGAATGTATTCTGTTTTTACACATGTTTATCTGTGTGCGTACGAACTTGAGTATGTATTTCGGCAATTTTTTTTTATGGCTTTTGTGTGTGTGTGTGTGTGTGCGTGTGTGCGCGCGCGCGTGTGTGTGTGTGTGTGTGTGCGCGCATGCATTGTGTTATTATATGGGTTAGTGTGTGTATGTGCACTTGTGTATGTATGCTGTTTTTCCATTGGTTTGTGTATGTGTCTATCCGGATGTGTCTATGTTATGCACTCAGGTTTGTGTGTATACATACACTTGTGTATATATTGTGTTTTCACACGGGTTTGTATTTATATGTGCACTTGTGCCTGCATTCTGTGTACCCTGTTGGTTTGTGTGTGTGTGCACTTTTGTGTGCATCTGTTGCGTTTAAACTCCAGTTCGTGTGTTTGTACTAAACTTGTGTATGTATTGTGTTTTTACACAGGTTTATGTATGTATGTATGTGCACTTTTGTCTGTATTCGGTGTACTCAGTTGGTTTGTGCATGTGCACCTGCGTACATGTTTGTAATCAGGTTTGTTTGTTTGTTTGTACTGAACTTGGGGTATAAAGTGTGTTTTCACACGGGTTTTTGTGTGCATGTGCAGTTTTGTGTGTGTGTGTGTGTGGTTTTTACATGGGTTTGTGTATGTGTACATGCATTTGTGTGTCCATATATATTCAATTCAATTCAATTCCAAATACTTTATTATCTGCTTCAACCAAAAACAGAAATTTTTCTTTAGGCTCACTTAAAATAAAATGCCCGTCAGCAAAAAAATAAAATAATAAAAAAAAATTTTTTTAAACTGACAGACCCTTCACTTATCACCATGCACGCATCAATTATTGTGTAAAAAGAAAAACATGTGGGTAAGATACTATTACATTCAGAGTGTAACAACTGTGTGTGTGTTGCGTGTGTGCCCGTGCGTGTGCATGCATCGTTTTGTGTGTGCGCAATATATATATATATATATATATGTACATGCACACATGCACTGGCTGCATGTGTGGTGAGTCAGTCCTTCATTCATTTGGCCCCTTTTTTTCTGGCAGCTGGAGTTAATGTTAGAGCTTCCCAGAAAGGCGGATGTAAGTACTCTTGTTGGTTCTGCAGTGGTTTTTGAGCTGCCAGAGGGCTTGCCGGGTTGCCTGTGCTAATGATGGTGGTTTTTTGTTGTTGTTTTTTTTGTTTGTTTGTTTTGTTTTTTTATTGTGGTGGTGTTCTGGGGCAGTGGATTGTGAAGATGACTAACACTTTGTCAGGGTGTGGTTGGTTGTTTTAGTCAACTTACCGCCCCATCCCCCGGCCAGTTGGGTGGGTTTTTTTGGGGGGGAGTGGGGGGTTTGTTGTTTTTTTTTTGTAGGTCTGCGTACATGTAGAGCTGGTCAGCATTCCTGTGTGCTTGTGTTTTGCATGTGTGTTCTTTTGTGTTTGGTTTGTGTTGTGTCGTGTGTGTGTGTGTGTGTGTGAATGGGTGGTGGTGGTGTGGTTGTGTGGGTTTGTGTGTGTGTCTGAGTGTGTGTGTTGTGTTTGTGTGAATGGAGGTGGTGGTTTGTGTGTCTGCGTGTGCGACGTGTGTGATTGTGTGTGAATGAGGGTGGTGGTTTGTGTGTGTGTGTCTAAGTGTGCGTGTGTGTTTGT
Source organism: Babylonia areolata (assembly GCF_041734735.1). Lineage (NCBI taxonomy): Eukaryota > Metazoa > Mollusca > Gastropoda > Neogastropoda > Buccinidae > Babylonia > Babylonia areolata. The sequence goes on from NC_134883.1 coordinate 49,553,266, forward strand.
TGTTGTTGTGTATGTGTGGTGTGTGGTGTGTGTATGTTGGGGTATGTGTTGTTTTGTGTGTGTGTGTGTGTGTGGTGTCTCTGTGGATTTGTGTGTGTATGTGTGTGTGCGTGCACATGTGTGTATCTGTGTGTGTGTGTGTGCGTGCGTGCACATGTGTGTATCTGTGTGTGTGCGTGTGCGTGCACATGTGTGTATCTGTGTGTGTGTGTGTGTGTGTGTGTGTGTGCAAGCTGATTTACATTCTGCACCAGATGCAGTGCGTTCGCATGTCACCACACCAAGTGTTTTCAGAGTCGCCTTAACCCCCATTTTAGCGCGTGTTTATATGCATTATTTATGTATGATTGTTTTGCATGTCATGATGGGTATATTTGCACGTGTATGTGTGTGTGTGTGTGTGTGCGTGCATACCTGTGCTAGTCTGCTGTGTTGGTGTGTGCGTGTGTGTATGTGTGTGTGTGTGTGAGTAGTGTGTGTTTGCATACATTTGCTAGTCTTCCCACTTACCCAGACTGATTGTGTCAGAGACAATGCGGAATATTTAAACTCTCCGGACTGCTAACTGGTGGGATCTTTGGCCACGTGTGTGTGTGTGTGTGTGTGTGTGTGTGTGTGTACATGCAGTAACGTGCTGCTTTTTGTTGAGGCCAGGGAGCTTGCTTTCTGTGTTGTTTGTGAGTGAATGAATCCCCATTCAAGCTGGAGCCTCGCTTTTTGCATGAGAGATTTATTGTCAGTACACAACACCTGTAATAAAAAAAAAATTAAAAAAACCTAACTGTGCACATAGCAGGTGTTGAGCTGCAAAGTGAGATTATTCAGTTGTGTGTGTGTGTGTATGTGTGTGTGTGTGTGTATGTGATCATGCATGCGTGTGTGTCTGAATATCTGTGTTTGTATATGTTTTGTGTGTGTGTGTGAGGGGGGGGGGTTGGGGGGGGGGGGCACAGTGAAGTGGGGGGATACATACCTGTGTGTCTGTGTCTGAATCTGTCTCAGTGTGTCTGTCTGTGTGCGAGTGTGCATGCATGCATGTATGTGAGTGTGCGTGTGTGTGTGTGTTTTATGCGTGTGTTTGTGTGTGTGTGTGTGTGTGGTTTTTTTTCATGCGTGTGTGTGTGTGTGCGCGCGCGTGTGCGTGTGTGTGTGTTTTCATGCGTGTGTGTGTGTGTGTGTGTGCGCGCGCGTGTGTGCGTGTGTGTTTTCATGCGTGTGTGTGTGTGTGTGTGTATTTTCATGCGTGTGTGTGTGTGCTTGTGTTTGTGTGTGTGTGTATTTTCATGCGTGTGTGTGTGTGTGGAAGGTCTTGGTGGCACTGTGAGAGAGAAAGGGTATGCAGCAAGCTTCATGCAGCGACCAGAATAGTATTGAAAACTTGGGGACAGTCTGCCTGTGGGTGCTGGCTTGCCTGGTGCTGTTTCGCTGTTAACCTTGGTGGCAGTTCACTATTTGTGTGTGTGTGTGTGTGTTTGGGGTGATGTGTACGCACACTGAGGTAGCCTTTATAGCTTTTCAGTTTGTGTTTGCGTGCACGCGCGCGCGCGCGTGTGTGTGTGTATGTGTGTTTGTGGGTGTTGAGCCACAAAACCAAGATTATTCAGTTTGTGTTTGTGCGCGAGTGTGTGCATGTGTGTGTGTGTGTGCCCACGCGCATTTGCATGCTTATGTGAGTATATGCTCGTGTGCGTGGGTGCGCACAGTTTCACTGAACGTGGCCTGTTTTTTGTTGTTTTTGGGGGGTTTTTTGTTTTGTTTTTTGGGTTGTTGTTGTTTCAATAATTTGCCTCCTGCGTATGTTTGAATTTATCATATTGTAACGTCTTGAGTTCTGCCCTGGTGTGGAGATTTTCGTGTGAGGGGGGGGAAAAAGCCTCAGGACGGCATTTTTTGTCCGCGGCACTATAGGAATTTTCTTTTCGCAAAGTCATTCAGTTCATGTTAAATCGTGGTAATTGGATGGTGTGTTTATTTTTCCTTTCAGGAAAATAGAGATTATGTATACTTTCTTAAGGTAGTTTGCGTGCTAGATTTTGGGGTTTTTTGATTGTTTTTTTTTCCCTGCCGTGACCAAAATCCCTTGGCAGATTTTTGTCACTGAGTAGAAAATGTCACTGAGCATAATATAGGCCTTCAAGGACTGAGAAAGTGCTGTGGGTTTGTGCATAGGTCAGGCTTCTCTCTCTCTCTCTCTCTCTCTCTCTCTCTCTCTCTCTCTTTCCCCCTAAGCAAGTGTAGTGTCAATGAATCAGTCTGCTTGATACGACACCTGCCACAAAACTGAAACTTTCACATGTACATACATGGCTGCAGAAATGCAGAATTAAATTCTTTAGTTTGATTATGCAGGACTAAAAATAATAATAATAATAATAATAAAAGATTTTTTTTTTTAAATCATGAAACGGGATTCATGTAATGTTACAGTTTTACTATAAAATAAAATTAAAATGATGATACAATGATAGATGTGAGGGTGGTGGTAGACACTAGTGGTGGTAGTTGTGGTGGTGGTGGTGGTAGTTAGAGCCGCCATTGGCACTGACGTTGTTTGTCGAAGAAATGTACTCATACACATGCGTACCGGTTGTGTGATCGGTATATGTGTGTGACCAAAATGGTTGGGATACTTTGTCATGAATTGTGTTTTGTGGGTTTGTCTTCGTGGTTTTGGTGTGTTTGTTTTGTTGTTGTTTTTTTTTATAGACGTGACAGTTTTGTGTTGACGCAGTTGAGCGTTTGTATGGTTTGACAGTCCTGATATGGCCCTGTGCGGTCGGCTGGACTATAAACAATAAGAATAAGAACGTGTGTGGTGTGTTTTATGGCAGGAATTATTGCATTTTGTGATGTGTTTTATGGCAACAATTATCATTGCATTTTGTGATGTGTTTTATGGCAGAAATTATCATTGCATTTTGTGATGTGTTTTGTGGCAGAAATTATTATTGCATTCACTTGAGAATACATGAAGTTTCGACGTTGTTCTTGTGCTTTTAAAGATTGAATAATAAGACTTTTAAAGTGGATGTATTGTTGATTAACCCTTTCCGTTGGAGTTATCGCTGCTTTAGATTTTAGTTGTTGTTTTTGTTCTTTTGATTTTTTGGGGGTGTCTTGAAAAGTGTTTTTATTTTGTAATCCATGCTTCCTGTTACGTCTGGTGAGGTTTTCTGTGTGTAAATTATTAAAGAAAGATCTATTCATTTGATGTTGATCTAGTTTATTTTGTTTATTTAGGCTTTTTTTTAAATATAATTTTGATGCCTGTATTATCAGTCACCCTGACCTGTGAGCGTCTGTCTCACCTCAGTGAGGTGACAGCCCTTGAGCTGAGCTGACGAGTGATACATGTCAGGAGCAGGCAAAGGGTTAATGTTGTCAGTGCTGATGGTGGTCTTTGCAGGAACTGAACACGGTGTTTGAGGCAGCCCTGCATCACTACAGGCAGGCCCATGGGTGAGTGTGGTGGTGGTGGTGATGATGATGATGATGATAATGATTATGTTGATGATAATGATAACAATGATGATAATGATAAGAATAATATTGATGATGATGATGATGAGAACAACAATGATAATGTTAATGATGATGATGATGATGATATAATAACAATAATAGTACACTCGTAT
>NC_134883.1:49559400-49586900 GCF_041734735.1 Babylonia areolata
ACATTCGAATATTATATGGTTGCTAGATAAGATGCATATCTGTCAGTACAGTGTCTGTGAGGATCTGGGTTCGAATCTTGCTCTCATCACCCTTTCTCCTAAAGTTTGACTGGGAAAATCAAAGTGAGCCTCTAGTCATTCGTAAGAGTCGATAAACAGTGGTTCCGTGTGCAGCAGGTACTTGGTGCACTGAAAGAAAAAAGCCCATGGCACTGAAAGAAAAAGAAAGAAAAAGCCCATGGCACTGAAAGAAAAAGCCCATGGCACTGAAAGAAAAAAGCCATGGCACTGAAAGAAAAAAGCCATGGCACTGAAAGAAAAAAGCCCAAGCCCATGGCACTGAAAGAAAAAAGCCATGGCACTGAAAGAAAAAGCCCATGGCACTGAAAGAAAAAGCCCATGGCACTGAAAGAAAAAAGCCCAAGCCCATGGCACTGAAAGAAAAAGCCCATGGCACTGAAAGAAAAAGCCCATGGCACTGAAAGAAAAAAGCCCATGGCACTGAAAGAAAAAAGCCATGGCACTGAAAGAAAAAAGCCCAAGCCCATGGCACTGAAAGAAAAAAGCCATGGCACTGAAAGAAAAAAGCCCAAGCCCATGGCAATGAAAGAAAAAAGCCATGGCACTGAAAGAAAAAAGCCCATGGCACTGAAAGAAAAAAGCCCATGGCACTGAAAGAAAAAAGCCCAAGCCCATGGCACTGAAAGAAAAAAGCCATGGCACTGAAAGAAAAAAGCCCAAGCCCATGGCACTGAAAGAAAAAAGCCCATGGCACTGAAAGAAAAAAGCCCATGGCACTGAAAGAAAAAAGCCCATGGCACTGAAAGAAAAAAGCCCATGGCACTGAAAGAAAAAGCCCATGGCACTGACAGTGTTGTCCTCTGGCAAAATTCTGTGGAAGAAATCCACTCTGATAGGTATGCAAATATAATTATATGTATGTGCATATGCACTCAAGGCCTGACAAGTACGTTGGGTTATGCTTCTGTCAGTCGTCTGTCTGGCAGATGAGGCTTATATGGATTTGTCCAAACGCATTTCTGATTATAGTAATGGTATTCTAAATTCAGGGACCTAATTAAACAGCAATTTTCATGCTTATTTTAAGCAATATTGACTGTAGTTGTGACCTGTTTTCTGTGGTTCATGATACGGGTCTTTTCTTTTTCTTTTTTTTTCTTCTTTTTTGACTCACTTGTGTAAACAAAGTGAGTCTATGTTTTAACCCGGTGTTCGGTTGTCTGTGTGTGTCTGTGTGTCCGTGGTAAACTTTAACATGGACATTTTCTCTGCAAATACTTTGTCAGTTTTTACCAAATTTGGCATAAAAATAGGACAAATTCAGTTCTTTCCATTCATCTTGTTTATACAATATCGCACCTCTGGGATGGGCACCAAAAAAAAAGAAAGAAAGAAGCCTAATTATATGCAAACTGCATTTACTGTTATATTATTTGTATTCACCTAAACTTGGCACTTTGACCTCTTATTCTGACACAACAACAAGAGGAGTCATTATTATCATTTTTTGTTCAAACAGGAACTTCTTTTGCTAAGCATGGAATTTTTATTTATTTTGCAAACGTTTTGATGCAGAGTGTAAAAAAGGGAAATTATTCTGTAATTAATGCTAGGGGACTTAATTTATCGCAAGTGAGTCTTGAAGGCCTTGCCTCTCTTGTTTAAATTTGCATTGTGTTTAAAGCCAAACGCTTGATAGAAATGACATACTGCCTTCACTGTTAAAGGCACAAAAATTTCCATTCAAATAGTTCCCACAATACAGGATACCATACTAGTGCAGTTGGTGTACACACTGATTGACACAGAGCTTTGGTTCTGTTTTTAGGTCATGTTTGCTTTGACCTTGGTCGCAGTTGGCAACATTTGTACTGGAAATTGCACCGTATAAAAGTTATTCATTGTTAGTGTGTGTGTGTGCGTGCGTGTGTGCGTGCATGTGTTTGTGAGGTTACAATGCTCTGGTACGCGTGTGTAAGTGGGTAGGCGTGTTAGTGTGTCCGAACAGAATTCTGTGTTAGAAAATAAGAAATATTTTAATTCTTATGCAGTTTTGTTTTTAGTGCAGTTGATATTTAATGTCAGTGTGTGTGTGTGTGTGTGTGTAATGGAGGGACATTTATATATCTGTGTGTGGGGGGGAGGGGGGGTGTTTGTTCTATGAAATGCATTTTGTTTTAATCTCAGCCTTATTTATTTCATAGCTTTTATAATTTTTAGTGTGCTTTTGCATTTGTATGAATACACTGGATGTTTTCCATTGTTAGATAGCGGTTGTTGTGTTTTTTTAAGGCATGTTTATAGTCAGCTACGATGTAAGGCGCTTTGGGCAGCATTGGTGCTGGATATCGCGCCATAGAAAAAATACGTATTAATATTAGTAATACTAGTAGTAGTAGTAGTAGTAGGAAATTGAATTACGGGTAATTCCTAGCACTGTGTGACTGTTGTGTTTCCCAGAGACCCGGCCAAAGGCAGCGAGAAGCTGTACGTGAACAAAGGGGTCACCTTTGAGGAGAAGTGGCATGAGCGGGTGCTGGAGAGGTATGTGCAGTGCTGTGCAGCGGTGGTGTAGCGCCAATGCACCTCCCTTAGAGAAGCCAGTGTCCCACGAGGTTCGAGTCCCCCGGGGATGATTTTAATTTACTCCCTCATCTACAAGACCCGGGTGCTAGTCATTCAGATGAGCCAACAAGCCGATGTCCCATGTACAGCACACACATAGCGTTTGTGAAAGAAGCCACAGCAGCAACAACCAAAAATGCCACTCCTGGCAAAATTCTGCAGAAAGATCCACTTTGAAAGTAAAAGAAAAACACTTGCAGACAGACATCGAAAAAAGGGGAAAATATATATATATATATATATTGGTCGTGTTGTAACGCGGTAACATGCTCTGCCAAGGGAGAGCAGCCTGATTTTCACACAGAGAAATTTGCTTTGGCTAAAAAAAGTAATGCAATACAATACAATACAATTTAATACATTTTGACCCAGGCCTAAGTTAAGAACCTTGGGGGTCCTGGGGAACTCTTACCATAAATCTTGGGGTGACCCAGACCACGCCTTCAGAGGGTCACTCGGACGCTGCTACATTCTAATCAAAACTGCATTGCTGCACATTTACCAAGGCCGGTACGGTACGGTACGGCTTCTGGTCATGATCGCCTGGGTTTGTGGGGCTGAGAATTGGCAAAGGGAAACAACTCTTGTTTGTGGTGGGTGATCCTGGCATCAGACTTGAGCATGATCTTCACTCTTTTTTGTGTGTGTGTGTGTGTTCTAAAAAAAATTTCAGAACGTCCCAAACATCAGCTTCATAAACATACAGCATGTCTTTTTCCATTCACAAAGCCTTGGGTCACACGTATGTATGTGAGGTCAGAGGTGCTGCTTTGAACACACGTGTACACAGCTTCTCTGAAGGCCTTCATCAGCCACGACACATGGGAGCTGAATGCAATGGACAGACCAAAGTGGCGTTCAGCTGTCCACAAAGGCGCCAAATCCTGTGAGGCCAACAGAATCGCTGCAGCAGAGCAACGCAGACAGGCCAGGAAAAGCAGTGCCAGCAAGTCCCCGACAGCCGCCACCATCCCCTGTCCACACTGCGTCAGAACCTTCCGGGCGCAGATTGGCCTGACCAGTCATGTGCGCACCAACAGAGCCCAACCCACCCACCCCCAGGATGACTAGATGGTCCTCGTCGATCCCGATGGACGAACCACACACACAGAGAATATAGTCATGGCAATGCATTCACCAACACACCACCTCCTCTACATTTTCTCGTGTTCTGTTTTTACTGGTCTGATAGCAGAGTGGGAAAACGTAAAACTGAAGACTGCTACTCATGTACACAGGAAATGGTCATGATGTGTTAACCACTACATGTGTACACAGATAATCGGCATGAGGTGTAAACCACTACACATGTACACAGAGAATTATCACGATGTGTAAACCACTATATGTTTACACAGAGAATGGTCATAATTTGTAAACCACTACACATGTTCACGGAGAATAGTCACAATGTGTAAACAACTACACGTGTACACAGAGAATAGTCACAATGTGTAAACCACTACACGTGTACACAGAGAATAGTCACAGTGTGTAAACCACTACACATGTACACAGAGAATGGTCATGAAGTGTAAACCACTACACGTATACACAGATGTGTAAACCACTACACGTGTACACAGAGAATGGTCACAATGTGTAAACCACTACACATGTACACAGAGAATAGTCACAGTGTGTAAACCACTACACATGTACACAGAGAATTGTCATGAAGTGTAAATCACTACACGTTTACACACAGATGTGTAAACCACTACACGTGTACACAGAGAATAGTCACGATGTGTAAACCACTACACGTGTACACAGAGATGTGTAAACCACTACACGTGTACACAGAGAATGATCACAATGTGTAAACCACTACACGTGTACACAGAGAATGGTCACAATGTGTAAACCACTACACGTGTACACAGAGAATGATCACAATGTGTAAACCACTACACGTGTACACAGAGAATGATCACAATGTGTAAACCACTACACGTGTACACAGAGATGTGTAAACCACTACACGTGTACACAGAGAATAGTCATGTGTAAATCACTACACGTTTACACAGAGATGTGTAAACCACTACACGTGTACACAGAGGATAGTCACAATGTATAAAGCACTACACGTGTACACAGACACATGCTGCTCCGAATGCAACGAGTGCTGAGGGCCCACGCAGCTCAGCAGAGACGCCAGATGATGCACCAGCAGCGAGTCAAGTCGGCACCGCAGCACAAGGGGCACTTGGCAGGTGTGTGTGAATCAGAATCCGTTTAAATGTCAGTTAACTCACTCAGTACGGCCAGTCCTCTCTTCTCCTCTACACAGACCCCTCGGATGTCCAGTGGGTGTCTGAATGACCCAACCTTTAGCTTCCGTCGTCAGAATTGTGGTATTCTTTGTCAACATTCACCTCTTCAGTATAAGAGCCTTCCGCTTGCAATATTTTGATGATGGTAACTGGGGTGAAACGCTGTTAACGTCATCTCTTTTGCCGTTCGTGTGGAGAGAGTTAACCCTTCACAAGGTTTATAAGACACGCATGCAAAGTTACGTGTACCGCTCACAAAAAGCAAAACAAAATTATGATGATAATGTGTGTGAATCGGAATCCGTTTTAATGTCAGTTAACCCTTCACAAGGTTTATAAGACACGCATGCAAAGTTATGTGTACCACTCACAAAAAGCAAAACAAAATGATGATAATACATATGGAAGAAGAGATTGAATCGTTCCTATCCACTATGGCGTTTTTGGCAGCAGTTATTGACACAGTTTCCAAACATTCACACAAGTTTATCTTCCAGTATTAGCTGACTGGTTTTGATATTTGAAAGGTATTTTTTGAATTTTGTGTATGAATTCTATTCTAATTTCACTGTATAATTGGCAGTCATCTGAGAAATGGTGTGTGTGTGTGTGTGTGGTGGGGCGGTGGGTGGAGTGTGTATATGCATGCGGGTGAGAATTAGCATGCACAAGCTTTTATATGTATACGCATGTGCGTCTGAAATACTACTGTATTTGTCCTTCGGTTTCCAATCTAAGTTTGTTCTTTGTATGTACTATCCAGCCCCCCCCCCCCCCCCCCCCCCCATTATCCCTTGTATCCCCGATGCAATTGTTAAGTCTTTTCCATTGTACTCTGTACCATTCTTTTCTCTTGAACGAGATATACATGCTAAGTTGAAACTTTCCATTCTGACTATTAAGAAAACGTTTGACTGCATCGACACTTTGTGTTGTGGCGTGTTTATAACCAGGGTGAGAGATGCCACTGAACTGTACACCTGATTTGAAACTTTCGATTCTGAGCGAAGGAAACTTGGCAACATCCACCGATTTCTTTCCCTGTGCTCATTTGTTTTGAAGACGGAAAAGGTTGTCAGTTTACGCTACATTTCTTCCCTTGGTTTAAACAGTATTTTATTTGGAACATGTCACAATACAACACAGATATCGATGAACAGGACAACAAGAAAATCTTATATAAAGTCCTGTCCTGTCACATGTACATACTGAATATGTGACGGATGTCATCATAACTAGAAGACGTGAACATACATGAGTTTTGAACAAAACTAAGCTGAGATATATTTCTTCCCTTTCACTCTTTTATCAGCCTTTTTTACAGGGCATTTTAGAGGGGAAGAAATGTAGAGTGTATAGGTTATTTATATCAATTACTACTTTTTTCTGCCTTCGGAATTCTTCTTCTCCTGCGTTCACTCGTATGCACACGAGTGGGCTTTTACGTGTATGACTGTTTTTACCCCACCATGTTTTCAGGGGTGTGCATGCTGGGTATGTTCTTGTTTCCATAACCCACCGAACGTTGACATGGATTACAGGATCTTTAACGTGCGTATTTGATCTTCTGCCTGCATATACACACGAAGGGGGTTCAGGCACTAGCAGGTCTACACATACGTTGACCTGGGAGATCGTAAAAATCTCCACCCTTTACCCACCAGGCGCCGTCACCGTGATTCGAACGCGGGACCCTCAGACTGACAGTCCAACGCTTTAACCACTCGGCTATTGCGCCTGTCTCTGCCTTCGGAATGAAGCTGAATACAAAGAACACGGAGAAAGAAATAATGTGGATATTGCCAAAAACTTTGTGATATACTGACACTTGTGTGTGTTGGCGCGATGTGTTGACCCAAATCATTTACATTTGTTTGCTTATTTGTTTGTTTATTTATTATTAGTATTGTCAGTGGGGGTTTTTCCCCCCTACATTTCATGTTATTTCCTAATCTATCTGCTTACCTATTTTTTTTCTTTCTATTTTATTTCCTTTTTATTTTGTTTGTTTGTTTCTTTATTCGTTGATTTGATGATGTATCCATTTATTTATGCTCTTTTTTTTGTCTCCTCGAGGCCTGACTATGCATGTTGGGTTACGCTGCTGGTCAGGCATCTGCATAGCAACATATATGATGAATAGCTTACGATTATGTGATTTGTCGGAAATGCAGTGACGCCTCCTTGAGTAACTGAAAACTTGAAACTGAGTTTCAGTTTCAGTTTCAGTAGCTCAAGGAGGCGTCACTGCGTTCAGACAAAACCATATACGCTACACCACATCTGCCAAGCAGATGCCTGACCAGCAGCGTAACCCAACGCGCTTAGTCAGGCCTTGAGAGAGAAAAAAAAAAAAAAAAAACGAGCTGAGGTGAAGTGACCTGTTGACCCCCAGGTTTAGGAACAGCGGACTCTCCGGGCAAGCTGTCCCGACCCAAGACAGCCAACCCCTCCTTCCTGCACGCCCAGGTCCCCACGCCCGCCCCCACCCCCACCCCCAGTGCCAGTCGCCCCCAGACGGCCGTCGACAAAGGAGCGGGAGGAGCATCGTGGGAAGGTGGTGGTGGTGGTGGCGGCGGGGGAAGGGCGGCGGCACTGCAGGAGAAGCTGCTGCAGCGACAGGTGCAGAGAGAGAAGGAACAGCTGGGGGATGAACAGCCCTTCAGGTGAGAGGGAGTGGAGGTGAGGGAGGGGGGGGTAGCGGCACCTGTGTGGGTGGGTGGGTGGGTGTTGTGTTTGTGAACAGCTAGGGGATGAACAGCCCTTCAGGTGAGGGAGGGTGGGGGGGAGGGGTACCAGTGTTGGTGGGTGGGTGGGGGATGTGTGTGTATGTAGTATGTAAACAGCTAGGGGATGAACAGCCCTTCAGGTGAGGGAGGGTGGGGGGGAGGGGTACCAGTGTTGGTGGTATGGGTACTGTGTGTGGGTGGTGGGTGGCTGTTTTGTGTGTGAACAGCTAGGTGATTAACAGCCCGTCACGTGAGAGGGGGCGGGGGGGGGGGGGGGGGGGCTATGAGGGGGTGACGGCGGCGGCACCTGTGTTGGTGGTATGACCAAGATACGAACCCAGGGCCCTCAGATTGAAAGTCCAATCCTGTAACCACTCGGCTGTTGCGCCCGTCTAACAATGAGAAGAATTTCCTGGTGTGTGGTGTGCAGGTTCCGTCTCCGAGAGACCTCTGGGGAGAGCAGCCCCGCGGCGCCCCGCCAACACAAAGTGCGGGTGGACCCCTGGCTGCTGGACCCCCGCAACCCCCGCGCCCTGCGGCCCCCCTCCAGCAAGTCCATCCCCAGCAAGTGCAGGTCACACAGCTGATGCTTCTGCTCCTCCTCCTCCTCCTTCTCCTTCTGCTTCTTCTACTTCTTCTGCTCCGCCTTCTGCTCCTTCTCCTCCTTCTGCTCCTTCTACTTCTTCTGCTCCTCCTCCTTCTACTTCTCCTGCTCCTCCTTCTGCTCCTCCTTCTGCTCCTCCTTCTGCTCCTTCTCCTTCTGCTCCTTTTACTTCTTCTGCTCCTCCTTCTGCTCCTTCTTCTGCTCCTCCTTCTGCTCCTTCTGCTCCTCCTCCTGCTCCTTCTTCTGCTCCTCCTTCTGCTCCTTCTTCTGCTCCTCCTTCTCCTTTTCCTTCTTCCTTCTCCTTCTTCTGCTCCTCCTTCTGCTCCTTCTCCTTCTGCTCCTTTTACTTCTTCTGCTCCTCCTTCTGCTCCTTCTACTTCTGCTCCTCCTTCTGCTCCTTCTGCTCCTCCTTCTGCTCCTTCTCCTTCTGCTCCTTTTACTTCTTCTGCTCCTCCTTCTGCTCCTTCTACTTCTGCTCCTTCTACTTCTGCTCCTCCTTCTGCTCCTTCTCCTGCTCCTTCTCCTGCTCCTCCTTCTGCTCCTTCTCCTTCTGCTCCTTTTACTTCTTCTGCTCCTCCTTCTGCTCTTCCTTCTGCTCCTTCTCCTTCTTTTACTTCTTCTGCTCCTCCTCCTGCTCCTTCTTCTTCTGCTCCTTCTTCTGCTCTTCCTTCTGTTGCTTCTTCGTCGTCGTCGTCTTCTACTTCTGATCCTTCTTCTTCTGCTGCTTTTTCTTCTTCATCATCATTATCGTCTTCTGTTCCTTCTTCTTCGTTGTCTTCTTCTTCTTCTTCTTGTTTTTTCTGCTTCATCTTCTGCTGTTGCTTCTTCTTCACCATCTTCTGCTTTTTCTTCTTCTTCTTCCTCTTCTCCTCCTCCTCCTCTTCCTTCCACTTTGTCATCATCATCTTCTTCTGTTCCTTCTTCATCTTCTGCTTTTTCTTCTTCTTCTTCTGCTTCTTCTTTGTCATCTTCTTTCGTCTTTGTCTTTGTCATCGTCGTCTTCTCTTTCTGTTCCTTCTTCATCATCTTCTTCCTCTTCTTCTTTGTCATCACCTTTTTCTTCATCTTCTGCTTCTTCTGTTGTTGTTTTTTTCTGTTTCCTCTTCTTCATCGTCATAGTCTTCACCATCTCTTTCTTCATCGTCATTGTCATCATCTTCTCTTTCTTCATCGTCATTGTCTTCTTCATCATCTTTTTCTTCTTCCAGAAACTTTGCCATCTTCTTCATCATCATCATCTTTTCTACTTCGTCATCGTCATATTCTTCTTCTGTTGCTCCTCCTCCTTTTTCTCCTTCTTCTTCTTCAATGTCTTCTTCATCATCATCATCTTTTTCTGTTCCTTCTTCTTCTCCATCATCTTTTTCTTGTTCTTCCTCTTTTCCGCCTCCTCTTCCTCCTCTACCATAGTCTACCATACCTAAGTGTAAGGTACCTTACCTTACCTTACCTTGTTACAGTCGCTACGTGTTGCTGAGTCAGTCCTGCATGGTGTCTGATGTGCCCACCCCTACAGTCCCTTACCTTACCTTACCTTACCTTACCTTACCTTACCTTACCTTACCTTGTTACAGTCGCTACGTGTTGCTGAGTCGGCCCTGCATGGTGTCTGACGTGCCCACCCCTACAGCCCTTACCTTACCTTACCTTACCTTACCTTGTTACAGTCGCTACGTGTTGCCGAGTCGGCCCCGCACAGTGTCTGACATGCCCACCCCTACAGTCCCTTATCTTACCTTAACGTACCTTACCTTACCTTACTTTACCTTACCTTACCTTACCTTACCTTACCTTACCTTGTTACAGTCGCCACGTGTTGCTGAGTCGGCCCCGCACAGTGTCTGACATGCCCACCCCTACAGTCCCTTACCTTACCTTAACGTACCTTACCTTGCCTTACCTTGCCTTACCGTACCTTATCTTACCTTGTTACAGTCGCTACGTGTTGCTGAGTCGGCCCCGCACGGTGTCTGACATGCCCACCCCTACAGCCCTGGAGGAGGAGTTGCTGGCAGCCAGGTTCCCTGCCCAGAGTATGAGGCTGCTCCACAGTGCTGGGGCTGCCCTCCGCCCCACCCCCCCGCACACCTCGTACGGTATCTCCTATACGCCCTTCTCTCTCTACAGCTGATCGCTCCCTCCGTCCGTCCACCCACGACCCCCCCCCCCCCCCCCCCACACACACCTCGTACGGCATCTCCTATACGCCCTTCTCTCTCTACAGCTGATCGCTCCCTCCGTCCCCTACGACCTCCCACCCCCGACCTTCCCACACACAAACATCTTACGGCATCTACTGCACTCCTTTCTCTCTCTCTCTGCAGCCGATTGCTCTCTCCGCCCCCTGCCTCCTCCCTCCAGCCCAGCACACATCTTATGCCATCTACTACACTCCTATCTCCCTTCCACAGCTGGTCGCTCCCTGCCTCTACCCCTGTACCTCCCACACACACACTTCCGACAGCATCTCCTGCACTCCATTCCCCCTCTAACAGCTGATACCCTCGACATTCCCGCTCACAAACATCTTACAGCATCTACTACACTCCTTTCTCTCTCTACAGCTGATAGCTCCCTCTGTCCGCTGCCTCCTCCCCCCCCCCCCCCCCAGCACACCTCGTATGGCATCTCTAACACTCCCTTCTGTCTCCCCCCCCTCCCCCCCCCCCGCCCCCCTCTACTGCACACTTAGTGCGGCATCTCCTGCACTCCTTTCTCTCTCTACAGCTGATCGCCCCCAGCCTCCTCCACCCCGCCCCCTCCCCCGCACACCCCCCTGCACGCACCTCTTACGGCATCACCTACTCTCCTTTCTCCTACAGCCGATTGCTTCCTTCATCCACTGCCTCCTCCTCTGCCCCTCCCCACCCCCCAGGAACACATCCTACGGCATCTCCTACGCTCCCTCCTCCTACAGCTGGTCATCACGCACCCCCCCCACCCCCCCCACACTCCTCCCCACCCCCCAGGAACACATCCTACGGCATCTCCTACACTCCCTTCCCCTACAGCTGGTCATCACGCACCCCCCCACACACACACTCCTCCCCCCCCCCCCCCAGGAACACATCATACGGCATCTCCTACACTCCCTTCCCCTACAGCTGGTCATCACGCACCCCCCCCCCCCCCACACACACACACTCCTCCCCCCCCCCCAGGAGCACATCATACGGCATCTCCTACACTCCCTCCCCCTACAGCTTGTCATCACGCACCCCCCCCCCACACACACACTCCTCCCCACCCCCCAGGAACACATCATACGGCATCTCCTACACTCCCTCCCCCTACAGCTGGTCATCACGCACCCCCCCCACACACACACTCCTCCCCACCCCCCAGGAACACATCATACGGCATCTCCTACACTCCCTCCCCCTACAGCTGGTCATCACGCACCCCCCCCCTCCCCCCACTCCTCCCCACCCCCCAGGAGCACATCATACGGCATCTCCTACACTCCCTTCCCCTACAGCTTGTCATCACGCACCACCCCCCCACACTCCTCCCCACCCCCCAGGAACACATCATACGGCATCTCCTACACTCCCTTCCCCTACAGCTGGTCATCACGCACCCCCCACACACACACACACACACACTCCTTCCCACCCCCACCATCACCTGTTTCTAAAGCCATGCCGATTCATTGCAAGTGCAGGTCGGCATCAGCTGTGCTCACCTTAACCCATTCAACCCTGAGGGGTCTACAGCCTGGGCAGGCTTTCCTGACACACTGATTGTGGGGTAAAACGCAGGATGTATACTGATACCAATTATGTTTTTTTTTTACCCCCCTCCAATTTTTTTTTTTTTTTTACATATATATGGACACAGCTGGAAATATTGTATAAGGTGGTTCCCTTTGTCTGCAGTTTAAGCAAATGTAGGAATCATGGAACAAGATCTGATGCCAGAGCATTGCTCAGGCAGCAGGGCTGAATGAGTTGACCCTTTCGCTGCTGACGCATTTCGCTGCTGACGCATTTCGCTGCGGTTTGTGGTGATAAAATTGACAAAAGAATGGGAACATTCTTTTTTTAAATCATGCTTGTCATCTTAGTTCAGTCATACTTCCAAAGCTGTTGGAGATAAAAAAAAAAAAGAAAAACAAAAAAACAACTTTTAATTAAAAAATAGGGGGGGGGAGAACATAGCACAGACATACGAGAAGACGTATCACCATGATGTGTTTGCTACTATCGACACTCACAGTGATAATCATTTTGATAAGATGCAACTCGACTTACACACGACACACATCACCACCTTCCTTCCCAGAGCACAGGGCAATCAAGGGAGGAAATTCTTCTCACCTCAGACAACTTCTCTGCCGAGCTGAACGAAACGGAAAGAGCATGGTGTTTGGATGTACAGTGGGCATCCAAGACAACACATTATTTGTGTGCCCAATGAGATACACCGCATGCCAGCAGAACAGTCAAGGGTTTAACTCTTTTGCCGCCATAGGCAACTTTAGTCGACCATCAGTTCACCACCATTGGCAACTGTAGCTGATATCAAGGGGTCATGTTAGAAGGACCATTTTTCACAGTGTAACAAAGCTGTACAGCTGCAGTCAGTTTCCTGTGCAGTACAACAGTAACTAAGTTTTACACCCTGACTGAGTTTGAAGTGAACAAGTCCTTTGTTTATTTTTTGACATGATCAGATTGTGTGACTGAGAAACGTTGAGTCTAAAATATTTGGCACTTGGGACAGTTTTTCACACAGATGCGGCTTGTTGGTGAAGGAGTTAAAGCTGACTGCATTGATGAATCTGGAAAGTTTATTCAAGAAGTGATCTTACCAGGAAAGATCTTGTTAGGAATATCTTCATTTTGTGTGTGTGTGTGTGTGAGGAATATCTTCATTTTGTGTGTGTGTGTGTGTGTGTGTGTGTGTGTGTGAGGAATATCTTCATTTTGTGTGTGTGTGTGTGTGTTTTAAGTTTCTTTCTTTTCACTCTGCCATGTATCTGTGTTTTTTCAACATTGTTCTAACAGAACTAGTGTGGTGTTGATATCAACACAGTATCAAACGATTTCTTTCATATTTTGTTTGTGTGAGAATACAGTCCAGTGTCAAACAATATCTCATGTTTCCATTCGGAAATGGATTTCATTGAAAAAAGATATTTAAGCTGACTTTATGGAGGGGAAAACATCAGAAACGTACTTGAATTATAGACCATGAAGTGGGAGAATATTAAAAGAAGGAACAGCATTCTAGTCTTATGCTTTCCCTATAAAATGTTTTAATTTTTATTGGAAATCACAACGAAGTGTGTGTGTGGATGTTTGTGTGTACTGTTCATATTGTGTGGACTGTGTTGCATTGCAACGTGTACTGCTTTTAATGTGACAAAAGTGTGTGTGTGTGTGTGTACAAGTGAGAGAGACAGAAACCTTGTGTGTGGACAGAAATGTCTTTAGATTCCTGGATTGATTATACCGTTACTGACTGACTGAACATGGCCTGGGCACGCTAAAAAAAGAAGATGAAGAAGAAGCTTATACCATGACTATGATGTGACTTCAGTGAATAAGGAACACTAAAAAAAATTATGCTTATATGTTTTGTTGACTCTCTCCCACACAGAGAATGCAGATGCTCCCAGTTGCAGTTTCTGAAGGGTTTCCATTTTACATTTATTGTAATCTTTGCAGAGTTATTTTCAGATAAGAGCAGGGATGCTTAGTTCTTATCTGCACTCGTTTTCCTCCACACTATTATGTTGTACAGGGGGGTTAAAAAAAAAAAAAAAGAGAGAAAAAAAACATGAGGGGGTTTGAAGTCAAGCCCTTTTTTTTTCTTTTTTTTTTTAAGACTTCCTCCACTTCTTTTTGGAAAGTGAAGACACCTAGGCTTGGATTTAGTATACCCTCTCTCTCTCTCTCTCTCTCTCTATATATATATATATATGTATGTATGTATATAAAAGGCGGCAATACAAGGGCATCCAGGAGTCATGACCTGGCCCGGCCCCCTTAGAGTGTAAGGAGTTAAGGGCTGAAACTCTTGACTGAGGGGGGCTTCTTCTCTGAAGACCTTGTACTGTCCAGCTCTCCCTAGAGTTTCTTATCACTGTGTGTGTGTGTAAATATGTAAATATATATATATAGAGAGAGAGATATATATATTTATAATGACCTATCATTTTCATGTCGACTTATACATATCACAGCACCCCCCTCAACCCAACCCTACCATCACCTCCCACTCACAGAAGATGGTAAAAAAATAAAAAATAAATCAATAAATAAAACCCAATGAGACAGGTCTTGATAAAAGACGACAATCCAAGGCGACACCCAAGCTGTTGTTTGACTCAAAAGGCACAGTCGCAGGAAACTCCATCTGTTGCCCCTGTCTCGGGGGTATCCCGCAGGTCAAAAATTCCATTGGCCTGAAAAATTGTTTTGAAATTCGCTTGCGAAATACTTTACATATTGCTGGTCATTCTAAGATGGATAAAAATTCTATGTGTGGTTTTTTTTTTTCCAAGTCCGTTATTGTTCTGTCATTGTTGCTTGTTGCTGGGCAAATTTTGTTTATTTACAAACAAAAATTATACACAATTGTGTTTTCGAGAGTTTTATCATACTACACTTATATGTTCATTGATGGCTATTTTCAAAAGTTATTGTTTTGTATTTTGAAGAGTTTTGATTAACTGAATGGTTTTGATAAATGACTATAACCCGGTTTTTTTTTTATGGGGAACCTTGGCTGGAATTGATGTGCCATTGAAACGTTCATTTCCACAAGTTTGTATATCATTCCAAGCAGTCATTTTGTGATGATTAGCTGGGAGAGATCATTGTGTGTCAAAAGAGTGGTCACTGAGAACTATGTATCTTCTTGTCAAGCCAAAATCAAAAATATATTTGATTTCCTAATATTGTGTTGCAAGTGTGTGGTGTGGAATACCAAGTGTAAAGTGTGAACAAGTATGCAAGCTTTTTTTTTTTTTTTTTTTTCAGTGGTGTTCAGTATAACACAGTAGCTGCTGTGCTTCCAAAGATTTTTTTTTTTCATGTATTGTGATTTTAATCACAACAGATTTCTCTGTGTGAAATTCAGGCTGCTCTCCCCAGGGAGAGTGCGTTGCTACACTACAGCTCCACCCATTTTTTATTTTTTTTGTATTTTTTCCTGCGTGCAGTTTTATTTGTTTTTCCTATGGAAGTGGATTTTTTTTTTACAGAATTTTGCCAGGAACAACCCTTTTGTTGCCATGGGTTCTTTTACGTGCGCTGAGTGCATGCTGCACACGGGACCTCGGTTTATCGTCTCATCTGAATGACTAGCGTCCAGACCACCACTCAAGGTCTAGTGTAGACGGGAGAAAATATCGGCGGCTGAGCCGTGATTCAAACCAGTGTTCTCAGATTCTCTCGCTTCCTAGCGGACGCATTACCTCTAGGCCATCACTTCAAAAATAGGACAGATTTACTGCAGTAGACGAACACAGATTGGAAGCATGCACACACACACACACACACACACATATGCAAAGCATGTTATAGAAAGAAAAATGTGTATTGACATTAATTTCACAAAAATAAACATTAAATCCTCATCTAGGTCAATGCAGCCTGTGCTAATAAAATACAAATTGGCATGCATTCCATCAAATGAGTTGTAGCTACCTGTGTTGTTAATGTGTGTAACCTGTTGAATTTTAAGATATTTTTGTGATGTCAGTCATTGAATTTTAAGGTATGTGTTCTTCAGTTTAACGTCTGGCCACATAATGTGATTCTAGACAAAAAAATTAAATAAGGCGATGTTTTAGTGATGTCAGATATTGAATGTTAAGGTGATGTTTTAGTGATGTCAGATGTTTAATGTTATGATGATGTTTTAGTGATGTCAGATATTGAATGTTAAGGTGATGTTTTAGTGATGTCAGATGTTTAATGTTATGATGATGTTTTAGTGATGTCAGATATTGAATGTTAAGGTGATGTTTTGGTGATGTCAGATATTTAATGTTATGATGATGTTTTAGTGATTTGAGATATTGAATGTTAAGGTGATGTTTTAGTGATGTCATATTTAATGTTAAGATGATGTTTTAGTGATGTCAGTTGTTGAATGTTAAGATTAGAGTTGTCAGGGAAATCTACTGTCTCCAGGTTCATGAAAGATACATGTACCCTAATGTGTCATGTCTTTCGAGTGGTGGCCAGGGCACTTGTCTTTCGGACGAGATAATAAATCAAAGCCAAGGACAACAACCCCTTTGCTGCCTTGGGCACTTTTACCTGTGCTAAGTGTGAACTCCACATGGGACCTTGGTGTTATCATCTCATCCCAAATGATTAGTATCCAGACCACTACTCAAGGGTTTAGCGGAAGGGGTGGGGGGGCCGAGAAATACTACCATGTGTGGAATTCGATCCCGTGGGCTCAAATGTTCTAGCTTCCTAGGCAGACACGCTGCCACTAGGCCGCCACTCTACAATTCTGTTTGTATAGAGTTTCAGTTTCAGTAGCTCAAGGAGGTGTCGCTGCGTTCGGACAATTCCATATACGCTACACCACATCTGCCAAGCAGATGCCTGACCAGCAGCATAACCCAACGTGCTTTGTCAGGCCTTGAGAAAAAAAAAACAAACAAAAAAAAAACTACATAAATAATAATAACATAATTAAAAAATAAATAAATAAGTAATAATAATGAAAATAAAATAAATAAATAGATAAATAATTTTTTAAAATAAATAAATAAAAAAGACAAGTTAACACACAGAGATGGCACACTCGTGTCCACCAATTTGATCAACAGGAGGTACTTGTATGAGCTATGTAGTTGGGTTTTTTTTCCCCAAGTTGCAGCTGTTGAACTTTACCACACTCTCTTCATTGTGATACTTACATCTGATTTAAGTTTATTTAGACTGTGATTGTTCTGTTTTAATCAAGTGACCAGTAATTGGAAACAAGAAGGGAAATGACAGAAATGAAATGTGCTGATGTATTGTAAAGCTAAAGCTGTTTTGTTTCTTCTTTTTTTTTTTTTTTTTTTTGCTAGTGATTTGTGTGCGTCTGTGGGCACGTGTGTGTGTGTATCTGTGTGCATGTGTGTGTGTGTGTGTGTTATGGTGGTGGGGAATTTTTTCTTTTCTGTTGATTTCATATGACATGTCAATTTTCCTGGCCTGGGGGGTTCATAAACTTGATTTGTCATGAGGGAAGGAAAAAAAAAACTACACACACACACACACAGACTCTTGCTAACACTGGCACACAACACACACACACACACACACACACACTTGCTAACACTGGCAAACAACACACATGCACACACAAACACACACACACACACACATAAACACACTCGCTAACACTGGCACACACCACACACACACACACATAAACACACTTGCTAACACTGGCACACAACACACACACACACACACACACACACATAAACACACACACTAACACTTGCACACAACATACACACATAAACACACTAACACTTGCACACAACACACACACACACACATAAACACACTCACTAACACTTGCACACAACACACACACACACACACATAAACACACTAACACTGGCACACAACACACACACATAAACACACTAACACTGGCACACAACACAAACACACACTCACTAACACTGGCTCACAACACACACACACACACACACATAAACACACTCACTAACACTGGCACACAACACAAACACATAAACACACTCACTAACACTTGCACACAACACACACACACACACACACATAAACACACTCACTAACACTTGCACACAACACACACACACACACACACATAAACACACTTACTAACACTGGCACACAACACACACACACACACATAAACACACTCACTAACACTTGCACACAACACACACACACTTGCTAACACTGGCACACAACACACACACACATAAACACACACACTAACACTTACACACACACTCTTTGATGAACACCAGGGAGGTGGCACACAACAGATGTTTTTCATCTTGAGCAGTATATGTATATATTTCACAACATTGTGTGGAAAGTAATTTCTTATCAAGGTGAATATTGATAGCTTGAACTCTTGAAGAATTCAAACCGGTCTTCGTCATGAATAACACACATGCACACAAAGAAACGCAAACACATGCACTCACACATGCTCCATTCAAACCAGTCTTCATTGTTTTAGGAAAAATCTGATTGAAAACAAAACTTCTACATGAATAACACACACACACACACACACACACACACACAGAATCAAAAAAAGTAATCCTTTCCCCCCGTTTTGGGTGTCGAGGATACTATAGCTATACAAAACATTGGATCACAACTTCAGTCTAACAATATCAAATAAAACACACACACACACACACACAAATAATGAATCACAACTTCAGTCTAACAATATCAAACAAAACAAACACGAAACAAACAGGCACAAACACACACACATACACATTGAATCACAACTTCAGTCTAACAATATCAAACACACACACACACACACACAATCAGTCCATCAACCACACATTCAAACGATGGAGAAAACAGAAAGACCACCATACATACACAGTACAGCTACCCATGCAGCACAGTTACCGATAACAAATAAGCACAGGCAGTGTGCAGCTAACTCAGATACTCCAGGCTGGCTTTGGCCTTTTCCATCTCGTGTAGAAAGGAGTAGAACTGGGGCAGACTCAGCTCTGGAGAAAACAAAGACAGTCCATTCAAATTCAATTCAAAAACACTTTATTAATCCACATGGAAATTAACGTGCGCAGTCACAGGCTCGTTGTAGACACCAACGTAAAAATGAACATGTGTACCATACAATACACTAAAGCAAGTCAGATATAAACTCTCAGTAGCTGACTAAAACAACCCCACACCCATGCACCCCCCACACATGCGCACACATTAAGACTTAAGTATTGCACAACAATGTATACCGACAGAAAATATCCAGCATAAAATATAAATATTTAACTCTCACCCTCATCCCCCCCACACACACATACGTATAAAGACAAGGTAGTGTACAACAATGTCAACAACAAAAAATCCAACAAATAGATCGTATATAAATGTAAAATGCACACACACACATGCACACGTTAAGACAATAACGTATTGCACAACAATGTAAACAAATAAAAACATCCAGCATATTAGAACATCCATCAAATAAATCGTGTTTAGAAGTAAAATGCACACGAGCACAGACACACACACGCATGAACGCTTGTGCGCCCGCACCCTCTCACAGCATATATCACGCCAATGAAATCGGCAGTAAACTAACATTAAGATACATGAAACCCATAAAATCACAAGCGCGTACACACAAAGTAACGCTGTCATGAGTGAAGTAGTGCGTCACATTGTGTTTTCGGTTACTGTTTTTTTGCGTGTACTGCCTTCTTGATTCTTTTATTAAAAAATCTTTATTCTGTTCGCAGTTTTCACACACACACACACACACACACATGGACGCACAAACATGTTCACATGCACACACACACACACCTCACACAAAAATATATGCATGCCTACGCACACGTACACATACGCGCATGACAAACACACACATGAACATGCTCATATACATATACACATGCACACACACACTCACACAAACACACGAACACACACACACACACACACATATACATTCATACTAATACTCCATGTGACCCTGGTGCATTTAGAAATGATAATATATTACAATGAAAAGGACAAAAATAAAGTTGAAGGTAAGCTAAGTAGAGATTCAACTTTGTTGTCTGTAGATTCACAGAAACTTGTCTTCTGGTTTGAGCACTCCGGAACATTAGACATATTAAGCGCGATCACTTTTTTAGAACATGAGCATTCAGTACAGTTTGCATTTACCGCAAGATTTGAATTCAAGGACTCACCCATGTACACATTCTTGGTCCCGTTGCCGGTGTTGATCACCAGTTTCAACTGTCATGCAACAACGGCAGGAATCATGTCAGTAAATGACATATGTCACATCAACAAACATCACACAGCACGTCAACAAACTGCATGCATCACGTCAGCAAATGACGCACATCGCATCAACAGATAGCACACAGCACATCAACAAATAGCACACATCGCATCAACAAACAACACACAGCACGTCAACAAATAACACAGCTCATCAACAAATAACACGCATCACATCAACAAATAACATTTAACAGCAACAGGTAAGACACATCACATCAATAAAGAACACACAGCACGTCAACAAATACCACATCAGCAAATAATACACATAATATCAATAAATAACACATCAACAAATAACACATCAGCAAATAATACACATCATATCAATAAATAACACATCAACAAATAACACATCAGGAAACAATACACATCATATCAATAAATAACACATCAACAAATAACACATCAGCAAATAATACACATCACATCAATAAATAACACATCAACAAATAACACATCAGCAAATAATACACATCATATCAATAAAGAACACACAGCACATCAACAAATAAATCATGAACACAAACATGAGTCTTTTGCCTTTCATCCTTTTGTTTTTTTCGTTTGTTCCTTCTTGTTGTTTTTTAGTTTTGCACGCAAGTGAAAGTTGGGTGTGAAAGCCGCTCTGACCTTAGTGCTTTATGAATACATTTATAATTATCTGTTATCATCATCGATGCCAACTGTTCTACAGCCCTCTTGACCGAAAGAGTGGAGATGTAACTTGGGTAAGACTCCCCTATAATAGACTCCCCTATAATCTAAGTCTAGCACAACCATAGTCTGGACAGCAGTAGCCCTGTTCCGATGGTTGTTGTTGTCTCGTTCGTCATTTATCAGATGGATTTCCCCGTCTCCTCGACAAAGGTGGCAGTACATCGCAGGTCCTCCAGTCCTCCGTAGGGCCAGTCGGGCCAGGTTTTCTCGCGGAGCGCTTGGTGGAGCGGACAGGACTGCAGCAGATGTTCTATTGTCTGGCTGCCTGTTCTGCAAGGGCACTGCTCTGTGTCGCTGATACGGAGTTTTGTTCCGATGGTCATAGTTGGACACAACTGACAATCAGACGTTAGGAACGGATGAAACAGAGCCACCATGACAGAACTGGGTAGGCACTGGGACTTGATTCCAGTGTTTGCTGATGATCAGGGGTTCAAGACCCCCAGTTCAGCCTGGCACTGTGTCCTGAGGAAAAGTACTTTCCTCCCAACTGTCCTCAATCCTCCCAAGGTGTGAATGGAGTACCTGACTTCAGATGGTGAACTTTTTTTCTTTTTTTTTTTTTGGCTGCCCCATCATCTGCACCGTTTCAGTGGCGTTACTCCCATGCTGCTCATTCTTAATTCCCCCATACACAGCCACACCCGGGTTCGTCCATCCCAGTTCCAGCGTCGGCAGTCCACGTGGAACCATCAATGTTAGGTCACCAGGAGGCCACACACCAGAGGAGACCCTGTGCTGCTGCAGAGTCACTTTGGTGGTGTTCAGTGGTGCGTGTTCTGATCTAACGTACTTAGGACACCACCTACTAAGCCCCCCTCTAACGACAATAATGGCTTAGTCGTGGAGTCCCAGAGTTGAGACCGCCACCACGTCCCCCAAACAACAGCCCCCCATGAATCTGCTGACACTGAAGACATTGACAGGACTCACCCCAAGCACAGAAGTGGAGGGGTATCGAAACTGAGGTCACCATGAGAGCAGGGCATGAAAGGCCACAGACTTTGGGACTGTTACCTTGTCACACAGTCCCAAACCAAAATGGACCTCCATAGCAACATCGTCATCATCATCGTCATCCTCCTCCTCCTCCATCATCATCAATATAAAAAAACAAAACAGACGGGGAACTTTAACACAGCAGCAGGAGAGGACTGGGCCTCACCTTCCTATGCCGAGACCGGAACACAGTGGATATGGATTCACTGCCCTGACGGCTGTACTTTAAACGCTGTGGAATCTTTAACCTTTTTTTTTATAACGAGAGGAGAAGAGGAAGGTGAAAACGAAAGCCGAACACACACAGTTACCTGCAGGAAAGTGTTGCCCACTCGATCCAGTTCACTGCTGGAAGCAGTCACTGCAAACCAAACCCCACCACCACAATGTAAATAATATCTTAACTGGAAAAACAAGTATCAAGTACTGAAAAAAAAAAAAAAAAAAAAAAAAAAAAACACGACTACATCATCCACATCCCAAATATGTTCAATATTTGAGCGACATATGATATATCAAAACTCTTGAACATCAGTGCTTAAAGGTAATTCATGAGGAAAAAAAAGACTGATGTGCTAATACTTATTTCGCCTCTTGGTTCATTTACTTATGTCCTGTACAATATCAGTGCTGTAAATAATGTCATGAATGCAGTTGTATGTATGTGAACAGAAAGGACACACACTGACTAATACACCAGGTCATTCAAAAGTCCAGATATTCCATCACAATTATTGTAATTGTATCATCAAATAGGGATGATCAAATGTCCATACTTAGAAGTCACACAGACATGTAAACTGTAAAACTGGTGTGTGTGTGTGGGGGGGGGTGGGACCTATCAGTGAGGAAGGCATGATGTTGATGCACCACCACCACCACCACCAACAACAACACCAACAACAACAAAAGGGGTGTTCCATGATCTGCAGGCAACTGAGGTGGACAACGAGGGATGGACATAGGCTGGTGTTTTTGTTCAGGTTTCTCTTTAATTCTTTCTCTTTTTTTTTCTCTCTTTTTTTTCCTCTCTGACAGCCAAATAAATGTAAGTCACACAAGGAAAACTTTTTCACAAATGCGCTCACATTCTACTGTAAAACAAGGTTTGAAAATTTTGTTAAAAACTTAACCCCACTGTAAAAAACAAAAAAAACAAAAAAAAGCAAAAACAAAAAACCCACCACCACCACACACTGTGACCCTCTGGTGCACACAGTCAGCTGGGCATATCTTTTGATAATGAATGGAAAAAGTTAACATGACATGAGGGACTGGTGCAATAGCTGAGTGGTTAAAGCGCTGGACTTTCAATCTGAGGGTCCCGGGTTCGAATCTTGCTAACACTGCCTGGTGGGTAAAGGGTGGAGATTTTTCTTATCTCCATGGTCAACATATGTGCAGATCTGCTGGCTGGTGCCTGAACCCCCCTTCTTGTGTATATGCAAGCAGAAGATCAAATTTGTATTTGTATTTCTTTTTATCACAACAGATTTCTCTGTGTGAAATTCGGGCTGCTCTCCCCAGGGAGAGCGCGTCGCCATACTACAGCGCCACCCATTTTTTGGTATTTTTTCCTGTGTGCAGTTTTATTTGTTTTTCCTATTGAAGTGGATTTTTCTACAGAATTTTGCCAGGAACAACCCTTTTGTTGCACACGGGACCTCAGTTTATCGTCTCATCCGAATGACTAGCGTCCAGACCACCACTCAAGGTCTAGTGGAGGGGGAGAAAATTTCGGGGGCTCTGCCGTGATTCGAACCAGCGCGCACAGATTCTCTTGCTTCCTAGGCGGACGCGTTACCTCTAGGCCATCACTCCACTAATATGCGCGTTAGAGATCCTGTAATCCATGTCAGCGTTCGGTGGGTTATGGAAACAAGAACATTCCCAGCATGCACACCCCTGAATTGGAGTGTGGCTGCCTACATCGCTGGGTAAAAAACAGTCATACATGTAAAAGCCCACTCATGTGCATAGGAGTGAATGTGGAAGTTGCAGCCCATGAATGAAGAAGAAGACGAAGAAAATGACTGAGGGATGGGGTAGGTGGGTGGGTGCAATGGAACGAGCAGCTGTTTGTTTTTTGGACGTCATGTGTGTGGTGGTGTGGAGGTCATGTGGATGGTTTGGAATGTTCAGTCTTGAACTGTGATGTCTCGGGAGGGGGGGGGGGGAATCACACACACACACACACACACACACATTCACACACACTCAATCGAGCAAACAAATCCCCCCAGACAAATTTCAGAGCTAAGAACACTATAAACTCAATTCTAAAAGATGCACACACACACACACTGTGCACACATGCAGCCCAACGTCCATACGTGCTGAGAAATATGGGAAGGTGCCATTATTATTATTATTGTTATTATTATTACTACTACTTTTTTTATATTATAATTATTATTTATTTATTTATGTACACTTATATTTGACTTTATCAAGTTTTTGCGCCTTGTGCATATTATTAGTAGTGGCAGTAGTCATTTTTTATTTATCTATTATTTATTCACCCCCTTTTTTTTTCTTCTTTTTTTTTTCTCAAGGCCTGACTAAGCGCGTTGGGTTACGCTGCTGGTCAGGCATCTGCTTGGCAGATGTGGTGTAGCGTATATGGATTTGTCCGAACGCAGTGACGCCTCCTTGAGCTACTGAAACTGAAACTGAAACTGAAACTGCCTGCCCACACGGGGGTCTCACCTCCAAACTTCCACTCCATATCCACCAGCTGGTTGACCATCAGCGTCAGGTCCAGAGCTCCCTTGGACAGCACGGCTTGGTTGGCCTGAAACTGTCCACACACACACCTGTCTGTACTGTATTGTGCTGTGCTGTGCTGTGCTGTGTTTGTAAAGTGCTGCACTGGGCTGTGTTATATTGTGTTGTGTTTCTACTGTGCTGCGTTGTGTTGAGTTGTGCTGTGCTGTGCTGTGCTGTGTTTGTAAAGTGCTGCAGTGGGCTGTGTTATATTGTGTTGTGTTTCTACTGTGCTGCGTTGTGTTGAGTTGTGCTGTGTAGAGTTGTACTGTGCTGTGTTGTGTTGGGTTGTGCTGTGCTGTACTGCGTTGAGTTGTACTGTGCTGTGCTGTGTTTGTAAAGTGCTGCAGTGGGCTGTGTTATATTGTGTTGTGTTTCTACTGTGCTGCGTTGTGTTGAGTTGTGCTGTGCTGTGTTGTGTTGAGTTGTGCTGTGCTGTGTTGTGTTGAGTTGTGCTGTGCTGTGCTGTACTGCGTTGAGTTGTACTGTGCTGTGTTGTGTTGTACTGTGCTGTGTTGTGTTGAGTTGTGCTGTGCTGTGCTGTACTGCGTTGAGTTGTACTGTGCTGTGTTGTGTTGTAAAGTGTTGCACTGTGCTGTGTTATATTGTGTTGTGTTCCACTGTGCTGTGTTGTGTTGAGTTGTGCTGTGCTGTGTTGTACTGCGTTGAGTTGTACTGTGCTGTGTTGTGTTGAGTTGTGCTGTGCTGTGTTGTACTGCGTTGAGTTGTACTGTGCTGTGTTGTGTTGAGTTGTGCTGTGCTGTGTTGTACTGCGTTGAGTTGTACTGTGCTGTGTTGTAATGTGTTGAGTTGTACTGCGATGTGGCGTGTTGTGTTGTACAGTGTTGTGTTCTACTGTGTTGTGATCTACTGTGTTGTGCAGTGTTGTACAGTGTTGTGTTGTACAGTGTTGTGTTGTGTTGTGCAGTGTTGTACTGTGTTGTCCTGTGTCCTGTCATATTGTGTCATGATGATGACCGTCAGCGTAAGGTCAAGAGCCCCCCCTTGGGCAGCACGGCCGGGTTGACCTGAAACTGGCCACACACAAAGATCTCTCCACACTGTACCGTGCTGTGTTTTGCTGTGCTGTACGGTGTTGTACTGTATTTTCTTGTGCTGGTTCGTGTATCACTGTACCGCATTGCATTGTGGTGTGGTGTGTTACGTGCACACACACACAGACACACACACACACACACACTGAAGCAAACTCATAAGGGTGTTGTACAGATACCAAAGCGAGTAAGCCAATGAATTGTTTACCTGCTGCGTGAAGAAGGTCGCTTTTTCCTCTGACAGTCCTGAAAGAAAGAAAAGCCCTGCATGACGGTTATCACAAACACCGAAAATGTCGTCACACTGTCGTCACCCCTGTTGCCTACAATCACTGCAAGCACCCTGAATAACTACATACCCAGCCCATATAGTTACTGAGAACATATATTCTCTCATACGCACACATACATACATACACACATATAGTGACCAACAAACATAATATATACAGAGATAGAGAGAGAGAGATATGTACTGACAAATACATATACAGATATACATATATTTATATAGACATATAGACACACATATACATAAAGACACAAATATCATGTGTGTGTGTGTGTGTGTGTGGTGTATGTGTGATTCGTTTTTACATTATTTTGTTCTTTTTATTCTTTTTTTTTATTCTGTTTTTTAATGTATTAATCAATGTATATTGTATTGTATTGTATTGTATTAATGATTTGTAACAACAGATTTCTCATGATGAAATTCTGTCTGCTCTGCTACAGTGACCCATTTGTTTCATGGCCATCCTTTTTTTGTATATTTTCTACCTGCCAGTCTATCTGTTTTCCTGTGGACAACCCTTTTGTTGCTGCTACATGCTCTATGTACCGTAAAGTTCGGTCTATTGAGCACACTGGTATATAAGCCAGCCATCCATTTTTTTGTATATTTCCTATGGACAACCCTTTTGTTGCTGTTACATGCTCTATGTACCGTAAAGTTCGGTCTATTGAGCGCACTGGTATATAAGCCGCACCCACTAAATTTTGGAAAAAATTGAACTTTATGCACACATAAGCCGCACCGGTTTATAAGCCGCACTTATTTCCGGTACCGGAACACATACTGATACTAAGAAAAGCTGTCGATACTGTAGGTTATGAAATAAACACAAGCGGGAACAACACAAAGAAAAGCAAGCGAAAATACTGCTAGTGCCACAATCCGCAAATAAGCCGCATCATTGTATAAGCCGCAGAGGTTGAAGCTGGGGTAAAAAGTCGCGGCTTATAGACCGAACTTTACGGTACATGCCGCACACAGATCCTCAGTTTATCGTCTCATCCGAATGACTCATCAGAAAGAATAAATATTGACGATAAAAATGTTTATCAAAAATAGATTTTAAAAAAGTACCAAGTTGGGCTGTTTCCAGAATCTGAAAGCATGTCCTTCATTTGTAGACAAAGACACAGATATTTTTTTCTTCAGTAACACATTCCTGTTAATTTCTTCGTACCCAGGTTTCCCAGGTCTTCTTGAAGCTGGCTCGGGCTGAGGCTTTTCTTCAGTGCATCTGCACACACACAACACACACACACACACACACACACACCATAGAAATACATATAAGATATATGTATCATCCTCTTCATTATTATTACTCCTGTTATGATTATGATGATGATGAGGAAGAGGAGGATGATAA